>NW_020947390.1:4140394-4187288 GCF_900497805.2 Vombatus ursinus
AGGCTCCTTGCAATGACCCATTCTAAAACCTCTCAATCCTCCTCCACCATCCATTCCCAGCTGCCTATCAGCAGAGAGAACGAGGCCTCCTACTTTACCAGGAAAACTGAGGCTATGCATTGTGGAGGAAGGAAGGAAAGAGAAGACTGGTAGAATGTCCTCAGTAGAAAGGAAAGCATGGGGGACAGCTAGGTGGTGCAGTGGATAGCACTCCAGCCTCGGAGTCAGGAGGACGTGAGTTCAAATCTGGTCTCAGACACTTGACACTTACTGGCTGTGTGACCCTGGGCAAGTCACTTAACCCCATTGCCTCACCAAAAAGCAACAACAACAACAACAAAAAAAGTGAGCCAAGGGATGGCCAAAAAACAAAAAACAAAACAAAGTGGAAGGGAAGACCATCAGGGTCGCCAAAAGAGAAATAGTTACTACTTACATGCACTCAAAAAATAACTATTAAGTGGTGCTTGTGCAGGGACCTATTGTAATCCAATCTATGAGCTCCAGAGTAAATTGGGTTTAAGGCTTGGTCTTTGAGAGAGAAATCTCCATTGAACACCCTCAGGTAAGAGGACCGGGACAAAAAAGGAGAGGAGAGGGAGAGGGTAAAAGTTGACTTTGTTGTGATGATAAGAAATCTAATTAAATGGTGAAAAGAAATTGTTCTGGGAGAAGAGAAAAGGAGGAGGCAGACCAGGGTAAATTACATCACATGAAAAGGCACAAAAACCTATTACAGTTGAGGGAAAGTAGGGAGGGAGACGAGCATTGTTGGAACCTTCCACTCATCAGATTAGGCTCAAAGACGGAATAACATAATCAGTTAGATATAGAAATCTAACTTATCTTAGGGGGCAGCTAGTTGGTGCAGTGGACACAGCACTGGCCCTGGAGTCAGGAGGACCTGAGTTCAAATCCAGTCTCAGACCAGACACTTGACACTTACTAGCTGCGTGACCCTGGGCAAGTCACTTAACCCCAACTGCCTTACCGGAAAAGAAAAAAAAAAGAAAGAAAGGAAAGCATAAAACTTTTACAACCAGTCTCATACTTCTACAGCTGGGACAACAAAGGCCAAGTCCTACCATCTTCTAGCTGGTTACACTGGAGAAACCAATCAAAAGCTTCAGATCAAGAAACTGCAACTCCCCTACATCCATGACTTTCTGCTACCTTGCCAAGCTGTCCTGGTATGGAGGAAGCAAAGCACTCAAATGTCCTACACATCCACTAGGAAGAAAAGGGGAGAGCTTGGTGAAACCTCCATATGCCACATTCAAGGGCAGCCTTTCAGAGGGATCATAAATGACCACTATCTTCCTGATGTGACCTAAAGATGAATCTATCAGAGGCCTGAAGGCCTCAAGGACTGAGTCTCCTGAGTTTCCTTTGCCTTAAATCCCTCTTACCTTGCCCTGTTTCCCCAAACCCCAAGGGCTTAAATGTGTTAAATTGTGTTAAAATGTGAAGACCTTATATGTGTTAAAATGTGAAATGATAAAGTCCCATTATCTTAAAAATTAGGCTGTCTAGCATTTTTGTGAAAACTCATCTAAGTCCCCAAACTCATTATCACTTACTAGGTTTGGGTCTCACATTCCTCATCTGGAGAATGACAGGATTAGATTAGATGATTTCTAAGGTTCCTTTGACCTGTAAAATACTTATGACTCCCCAGCTTAGCTAGGGCTCTAACTGTTCTTCATAAAGTGAACTCCACAGACCTAGTCTTTGCTCTCTACGCTTACAGTTTAGAATAAATCCATCGATACAGATACAACTACACCCAAATGATAAGCAGCAAAATAAAAATGTGAAGGAAGAGAGGGAGGGAGGGAAGAAGAAAGAAAGGAGAGATGAAGGAAGAAATGAAAGAAGGAAGGAAACAGTAGCACCTGAATCTGGAAGAAAAGGAAGAATTTTTGCAGTCACTGATATGAAAGGCCATGTCAGACACTGGAAAGGGTGTAGAATAGAAAATGTAAAGAAACAGGAGTAAGATAGATAAGATCAAGGGCCTATAACTCAGCTGAGCTGAAATGTATATTGCATAAAGGGTAATAATGTAAAATAAGATTGGAAAAGTAGACCTGGGAGGACCTTGATGCCAGAGGTAGATGTCTGCTTATCAATAAGAACAAATTTATGTAAAAGTCTTAGAAGACTCCCCAAATAATACTTTGAAGGAGGCAGCACTTTTCTGGATGTGTGGGTTCTGTTGTATTTGTCAAATCAGCCATACTATTTAGCCTCCCAGCGTGAGTCTAGGCACAGTATATAAAACTGCTAAAAGTTGTAGGTAATTTTAGAAGAATAAAAAAATCAATAAACAAGGATCTGAGAGATGAATATATTCTGTATTACATCATTTTACAGTTCTTACCTAGACTCCACATATTCAGGAATGACCAGAGCTCTCCACATATTCAGAGACCAGAGTGTGACTACCATGGCAGTGCCTTTGAAAATAGTATTCTTACTTTGGAAAAAACCCTAACTGCAAGTTAATGCTGATTTAATGGTGGAACCTGACTGCCAGTGTTCAGAAAAAACAACAAGGATATGCTATGAGGCCAAACAAATGGAGAGCAGAAGCCCTTTGATGAGTAAGAGCAGGACTGCAGAAATGGTACAAAAGTTTACTTGAACACCAAAACGACAGAGATCTTGAGTATTCAGAAGTCTTGATTCTAGGCAAAGTTACACAACAAATGTAGCAATTTTCTTTTATGATTAAGTGCTTGATGAGTTAAAAAAAAAAAAAGTATGAAGGGCCCAGCCAGGGTTGACAATAAACCCCATGCCTACTTTAAATGATCCAGGTCTATCAAATTCAGTTATCTGTCAAATTCAGACAAAACGTCCATGTTGTCTGATTCACTGAGATAATTTGAGCAAAGGCAGGTGTTTTGCCTAAACCCTCTTGGCAATTTTGCAAATTCTCTCTCCACTTAACTTTGGCTAGGTAGAACTAACATAAAATGTAAACAAAAAAAATTTTTTTTTGAAGAATGGTTAAGAGGACTAGCATTTATAACAAAGAAATACTTGAGTTCACTTATTTTAAAGTAGTTTTTGTTAGTTTGCTAATCAGAGCCACTGCATTTGGATTAGATGACTCATTCCCCAGTAACCAAAAGTCCTATAGTGGTTGGCAAAGAGCAGAAGGAATTTGCACGCAGTATTGGACTGCAGTACCCCCAAAACACTAAGCAGGAAATAGGTAAAAATCTTCAGAGAACAACAGCAAAAACATCACCACAAACAATGGAGAAATATCAAAGTGAATTGGGCTTTAATTTCCGCCGGACCCAGGAATATTTTTCATTATCTCAGGGTTGTGGTCACAGGAGAAAAAGAATTCACAACAGCAAATGCCCCTTAAGACAAGATGTCTGTGTTGCACACAGAAGCAGGAAGCAACTTATTTTACTTAACCACCCTGATGAAAAGGTGTCTGGAAATACTGTTGAACTAAGAACAGCAGTTTCCCAGACACTCCTAAAATCTCACTTTTACGCTGGATTAGTTTTCTTAACACTTAGCCTTACAATTCGTTAAAACTGTAAATGGCTTGGCTCATTATTACTTACTGAGAAAAATAAAAAGTGTGGAGAGCCTAATCCCTCCTCGCACATCATAAAACTGGGCAAGCTACACATTTAGCTTTTCCAATCCACATCATCTCGTTTCCAAATGTGCGCCTCAGACAAATCGTCCAGCAAGCACTAACCAGGATCAAATGCTACAAAGGTTTCTTTTCCTTCTCATCTGAAGTCATAACTTTGATCACATACATCTGCTCCCCAAACCTCGAATTTCGTCGGTGAAAACCCCCACCATCCATGCAAGATTGCACAAGATAAGCCATGCAGCCGCGTTCGGTACAATTCATCAACAACTGGCTAACGCTGAAGGGCCACTGGTTCTTTTGGAACCCCAATTTCCACCTTCTACAACACTCCCCCGGTTCTTAGTTTTGCTCTCCGAGTTCGGGAACGGGTAACCTCAGCACCCAGGTACACTGCCAGACACCGAACTTGCTCGAACTGAGGTCCCAACTTTAGGTTAGGGAGATGCCCCTAGAGGGATCTAGCCGTCCGGGGTCCCCAGAGCTCCCCGTTTTAAGGGTTACTCTACTTACTCTGTTGTACGCTGTGCACAGCTTCCAAGAGGAATAGCACCTGCAGCGCAGCCACAAGCAAGGGAGCTGAAGTCGCTACGGCAGAGAATCTCATTGTTCCGAGGTTAGACAGGCCGGACGGTCGCTGGGACAGAGAGCCGCGCGGGATCTGCGCGGAGACTGCGGCCAACGCCAGTCCTCGCTCCCCAGGCGTTAAGCTGAGCCCGCAACGTGGACCTTTCCGTCCCTTCTGCGCGCTGCGCTGGCTCCGAGTTGGCTGCCTGGCTCGCTCGCTCGGCGCTCTCTCCGGATGACCAAATAGGGTCCGGGAGCCCCCGAGCCGGGAAGGGGGCGGGCAACGAGACCAGTCGAAGAACCTGCCGAGGGCGGGGAGAGGGGAGGGAAGAGCCAGAAAGGGCGAGATGGACGCGGGGCGGGGCGGAGCGCAGCGCTGCGGGGGCCCGGCGTGCAATACTGGGCGTGGTGAAGACTGGCTCCTCCGCTTCCCGGCGGAGGCAGGCTTCTAGCTAGCGAACTGGGAGCCAGGAGCCAGGAGCCCGGAGCCAGGAGCCCGGAGCCAGCCCGGCTTGCATGCATGCATGCATGTGAACGGTTTCCTTTCTTTTCGGAAATGGCAATTTTCTCTAGTTTAGATAAAAATCGACCTAGGTTTTTTGTTCGCGGCCCAAAGTCGGCCGACTCGGAGCTCTCGGAGGAAGAGGAAGTCTTTGAAAAGTAGTTTTCACAAGGGCTGACTTTGGGGTGTGTTTGCGTAGGGTGCCACAGAAAGTGAGAAGATGAAAGTTGCTGGAATGGTCGCGGGTGGGGGGAATAGGAGCTGGTGCAGTTGCCCACCACCACCCAAGGAGGGGCGGTGTGGGTGAGTCTTGGTTATTTCGTCCAGTTGACATACTGCGCTTCATTTGTTACAGAAAGAACTTAAACTTTTGATTTAAAGACATTCATTTTCATAGTTTTGCATGATGACTCTTTAAGTTAAAGTCCGGGGGGGGGGGGGGTGTGAAGAATGCCTTCAACTTTCTCTAACCCCTTAAGGTTCTTTGACCTCCAGGAAAAGTAGACTTGTTCCTTTATCTTTGGTAAAGGAACAAGCTCTATATTGTATACAGTGCTAGCCAATGTACAATACTGTGGTGGTCTAATTTGGGGATAGGGCGAATACACAGCAAAACAAAGGAGGCTGGATGTTCTTAGGCAGAGCCTAATCTCAGCCCCTTCCTGTTCCTTTCTTCATGTGTTTCTGTGGGATAGTATAGAACTGGCACAGACTGGAATTCGTTCTGTTGGGCTAGATGTAGGAAGCTTCCCTACTACTAATTCTAACCGACTTTTATAGAGCACTTTGTGTGTACAAAAGAAAAAAAAACTGTAGCATATATTATTTCATTTTAATACCTCAAAACAACCATATGAAGTAGGAAGCACATGTATTATGATGATGATGATGATTATAATACCCATTTTACAGATGAATAAACAGGCTGAAGAGGCTGCACAATGGAAGCCAGGTCTTCTGACTCCAAGTGTTCTCAAATGCGTTGCCCTGCCTAGGCAATTCATCTGCCCTACCCTCATTTTTTCCAAAATCTACATTTTATTTCCACAGCAGAAAGTTGACATGATCTGTGGCTGCTTCTACCCAAAGCTGGACAGGATCCCAGATCCAGTTCCAACTTTGGGTTGGCAAGAAAAAAAGATCTGAAAACATGCATACATCTGCAGCTGGGGTGGGGGTGGGGAGGAGAGGAGCCAATATCTTTATAATTATTAAGCCCCTTGAATGTGTAAATTAGCGATCTGGAATATAGTTTTATTACCATGACAGAGGGAGATGAGAAGTACAACAATACGCTATGGGAGACATGGGGAAATATTTCCTAGTCCTGAATGAAGGCGGTCTTGATGTGGGAATGCAATCAGGGTCCAATGTCATTCTCAGACAGAATTTGGTTGGACTTCCTCAAACAGTGAACATATTTGTTGTTGCTCGCTTATAGTCCTTGTCCTGTGTGTGATGATGTTTTTGATGTGACCTATGATTTCATCAGTGCAGGGAGCTCACCCAGAAGAGCTTTCTCTAGCAATGAAAATCACCACCTTTTCTGCAATTTAGAGGGGGCACTGAGAGATTTAAAAACTTATCCAGGGACACACAGGATGTGTCAAAAGCCCAGCTATGAACCCTGGTCTTCTTTTAGACTCTAAGATCATTCTCTATACACTATATGTCATTCTGCCTTTCTTTAAACCCTGGTAGTTAATAAATTATCCTCACTAAAGTCCTCAGCTCATTGTGCAGGTGACAAGTCTAGAAGACCATGTCAGCAGAAGACAAGCTCTGGCAGGTTCTCCCAAACAGGTTTTCCCTTCAGGTGTGGGTTGGGAGATGGAATGTCTTGTGGGAGGAATGGCAAGGAGGCCTGTGTTGCTTCATCAGAGATTACCTCACATGGAGAGGAATAAGGTATGAGAAGACTGGAAAGGGAAAAGGGGTTGGGTTAGGCGGGCTTTAAAACCCAAACAGAGGATTTTCCATTTTATCTTTAAGATGATAGGGATTCACTGAAGTTTATTGATAGAGGGATAATATGATCAGATCTGTGTTTTAAGATCAATTTGACAGTTTAGCAGAAGATGAATTGGAATGAGGAGAGACTAGGGGCAAAGAAACCAACCAGCAGACTACTGCAAGTAATCCATGGTGGTAGCAGTGTCAGAGGGGAGAAGTAGGTGTATACAAGAGTTAGGAAGGCAGAAATGACAACACAACTGATTGTCTGTGGGAGGGGGGAGTGAGAAAGGGTGAGGAGTCTTGGAGATGACACGTTGGAAACCTGGGTGTCTGGGGTAACTGCTCTTCATTCCTCTGCAGGATGCATTTCTGCCTCTTTGGATTTTCCCAACTATGTCACAGAAACTTCTGTAACCTGGAAGTTCATTTCACCCCTGGATTTCTCGCTTTGAAAGTACCCTTCACCACGGTAGCTTCATCCTCTAATTGACTCTTCCTCCCAAAGCCTCCATTGTAAGGA
Organism: Vombatus ursinus; assembly: GCF_900497805.2. NCBI lineage: Eukaryota > Metazoa > Chordata > Mammalia > Diprotodontia > Vombatidae > Vombatus > Vombatus ursinus. Next base: position 4,147,571 of record NW_020947390.1, read on the forward strand.
CTTCTAGACCAGCTATGCCTGTATTCCTCTCCTGACTGTTCCATTATTCTTTATCACGTCCCTGGAAAAGTATTCCCTCCTTTTCCTCTCCCCTACTCCCTTTCGGCTACCCTTTTTTGGTCTTCTTTTCCCATTAAAATGTAAGCTCCTTCAGGTCTGGGAACTATTTTTCTTTCTGTTTGTGCTTGTATTCCCAAAACATAGCATAGTGGCACATTGTAAGCACTTAATAAAGACTTGACTTGATTCAGTGGATGGGGGTACCCTTGAAAAGAATTAGTTAAATTAGGAGGAGGAAAGTATTTGATGGGAAAGATAATGAATTCAGTTGTGGACATGTTGAAATTAAGATGTCTATGGGACATCCATCCAGTTCAAGTCTAATGGTTAGAGATCCAAGACTGGAAGTTGAGAAAGTTGTTAGGGCTGGACAAATAGATCTGCAGAGAGATGATAATTGATGAAGAAGCAGAGCTCTTTTTTTTTTTTTTGTAAATGTTTCTCCCAAGTATTTCCATAGATGCTGAGCAATATGCCTTAGGTTCTATGGAATACAGACTTCCTATTGGAAAAAGCAATCCAAGTCTGTAAAGGGAGTTGGAAGGAGAGAATGGGGCAGTAGCCCTGGAGGCAGAGAGAAAAAAGGGTACTGCTTTGTTACTTGTTTGTCATCTCCTCTGGGATGTCAACTTTCTATGCTTCTTTCTTCAGAAGTCCTCCTTCCCCTTCCCCCCCATGTATTCCAGCTGAATATTTGTTTTCTGCTCACAGTTTGCCCAAACAGATGTTCACAGAGGAACTTGGAACCAGGAGCATGCACAAGAGAAGACTTAAGAATATAGTTTAGATTTCAGTTTCCTCATCTGTAAAATGAGCTGGAGAAGGAAATGGCGAACCACTGCAGTATCTTTGCCAAGAAAAACCCAAATGGGGTCATGAAGAGTCAGACACGACTAATCGACTAAACAACAACAAAATAGATCTCAAAGGCTGTAATATGGAAGAGGAAGTAGATTTGCTCTGTTTGGTTCTAGTTGACAGAACTAGGAAATGGATGGAAGTTGAAAAGAGGTATATTTAAACTTAATTTTGATGAAAACATGCTAACAAAGCTATCCAAAAGTAGATTTCCAGGTACTTGGTTCTCCCCTTTTTGAGTTTCTTCAAGCAAAAGTTAGGTGACTACTTGTCCTATATGTTATAGCATGGGGAGATTCTTGCTTAGGGATGTGTTGGACCAGATGACTGAGGTCATAGGATCATAAATTTAGAGGTAGAAGTGACCTCCTCCCACCTTATCCTACCTACTGAATAGGAAGGAGGAAAAGAAGGAAGCAAGAAAGCAAGCAAGAAAGAACCTCTTATATTACATAAGCATAGTTAAACAAAACATTCCTACAATGGTCACATCTAAAAATGAATTTCTTCTTCTTCATATTAATCCATTATTTCTCTGCCAGGAGATGGGTTGCATTCTTCTCTATCAGTCTTGTGAAATTGTGGTTGATCACTTAGTTGATCAGTTATTAATCAAAATTATTAATTTTTAAAAATTTCTGTATAATATAAATTATTCTGGTTTGGCTCATTTCATTCTGCACATTCATATGTCTTTCCAGATCTCTTTGAAATCATCTTTTTCCCACTTCATTTCTTACAGAATAATAGTATTCTATAACATGCCTATGCCACTGTTTTAGTCATTTCCTAATTGATGGACATCCCCTTATTTCCACTTTTTTCTACCACAAAAAGAGCTTCTATAAATGTTTTTATCTATATAGGACCTTTTCCTCTTTCTTTGATCTTTTTGGGATATAGGCCTAGAAATGGCAGAGTGGTACATATCAAAGGACGTGTAATCTTTAGTGACTTTTGTGCCATTCTAAATTGCTTTACAAATCGATTTGACCCTTTCATAATTCCACCAATGATGGAGATTTTGACATATTTCTTCATATTATTTGATAGACAAGGAAACAAAGTCCCAGAGAAGTGACTTGCTCCATGTCATACAGGTCCCTTCCAACTCTAATATTCTGTGACTCTGACATTATTTGAAAGTGAATCTGTTTTCAGACAGTGTTGTGGTAGAAGCCTGTCTCATGCTTTTATTCGAGGTTAGAGGTTAAAAAAAAATGGAGGACTAGAACCTTCAGATTGTAGTACTGCATGTCGTTTAGAGTCCAGAGTAATTTCACACACATATTGAATGAATGGGGGCAGAGGGGAGAGAACTGGGCCCTTGTTGTTCACAGATAATTATGCCTCAGCTGTTATAAATCAGTCTATGGGATATTTTCCTGAGTAAAAGTCAAAGTCAACTCAGTCATAGAGATTTTAAGCAGCAAATCGCCTGAGGCAGCTGAAAGAGATAAGAATGTTTGTTTGGTATGGGGCCATTTCCCCATTTGTGCCAAGTTTTAGTCAGAATTCTTACTACAACAGGTTGAGAACATGTTATAAGTGATGTTAGGGTCTTTCCAGGAAAAACAGATCACTGACATTTGAAAAGTAGTGTTTACAGATAGCATTTGTTCTTGGAATGTTAGAAAGAGAATGGATTCTTTTCCTTCCTTGGGGGAAACTTTCTTTTGTAGTTTTGCCTCTGTAAGTTCAAGTACATTCACAGCCTTCCCTTCTCCTGATGACTTCCATTCTATTCTCTCATTCTTTTTTCTTTTTTTAACTATCTAATTTTTTTCCAAATTAAAATTAACAAACATTTGTTTTCTCTTTCTCCCATCCACTCTACTCTCAATTTAAAAGAAAAGGAGAAAACCAAAATTCTTGTAACAATTATGTATTTCAAGCAAAATTAATTATGACAATGGCCATGTCTAAAACTGTTTGTCATTTTACATCTTGAGTATATCACCTCTCTGTCAGGAGGTGGCTGGTTTGTTTCAACTTCAGCTCTCTGGACTTATGGTTGGTTGTTGCATTGATCAGATATCCTGAGTTGTCAGTTTTGTTTTTTTTTTTACAATGTTGTTTTCACAGTATAAGTTGTTTTGGTTCTGCTCACTTCATTCTGTCTGCATCAGTTCATTAAGACTTCCCGGGTTTGTCTGAAACCATGCCTTTCATCATTTCTTACAGCACAGTATTATACTGTTACAGTCATATATCATATTTTGTTCAGTCATTCCTCAGTTGATATCTAATACCTTAGTCTCTAGTTATTTGCCACTGCAAAAAGATATGTCATAAATGTTTTTGTATAATTGAATCCTTTTCTTCTTTCCGTGATCTTTTTAGAACATAGACTTTGACATGCATTGCTGTGTAAAAGGGTATACACAACTTAGTAACTCTTTGGTCATGATCCCAAATTACTTTCCAGAATGGCTGGACCAGTTCATAGCTCTACCCTTCCTACATTTATCATTTTCATTTTTTGTCACTGTTGCCAATCTGATGAGTGTGACATGGAATCTCATAGGAGTTTTAATTTGCATTTCTCTAATTAGTGATTTGGAGCATTTTTTCATATGGCTATTAATGGTGCAGATTTCTTCCTCTGAAAACTACATGTTTGTATCCTTTGGCCATTCATCATTTGGGGAATGGCTCTTATTCTTATAAATTTGAATCAGATACTTATAAACTTGGAAATGAAACTTTTATAAGAAAAAGTTACTGTAAAGATTTCCCCCCCTTACCTGCTTCTCTTCTAAATTTAGCTGAATTATTTTTGTTTGTGAAAAAAATTCATATAATCAAACTTATCCATTTTATCTTCTGTGATCCTCTTAATCCCTTACTTGGTCATGAAAGTTAATTTCTTCATTGTTCCTCTAATTTGTTTATGATATGACCTTTTATATCTAGGTCACATATCCATTTGGAGCTTATCTTGAGTATATTATTTAAAGTATTGGTCTGCACCTAATTCCTGCCAGACTTGCCAGTTTTCCTAGCACTTTTTGTCAAGTAGTGAGTTCTTACCCTAGTAGCTGGGATCTTTGGGTTTACAAACCACTACTTTGCTAAAGTTATTTCAGTAAATTTGTAATCAACTCCTTAGAGTTTTCTAAGTAAACCATCACATCATCTGCAAAACGACTTCCTCATTCTTAAGCCATTGAATATAGTTCCTTAGCAGTCCTCTCACCTAGTGTTTAGAAATTTTTCCCTACTTTTCTTATTTTTCCTCTTTCTCACTTCTCCTCAAAGTCCTAAATATGGTTTCCAGGCTGATACTCTTGTAATTTTTCCTTAATTCTTCTCTCTGCCATGTCTTCCATATTCAATCAGTAGCTAAGTCCTACAATTTTCAACTCTGAAATATGTACTGTATCCTATCTTTCTTCTCACATTGCAATTTTTGTAATTCTGGCACTTATTTCTTTTTCCAATAGGATGTAAAATCCTTCAGGGCAGGGACTGTTTTAATTTTTATTTTTGGTCTTTATGTATCTAGTACTTTATACAAAATAGGTGCTTAATTTATTTCAAATGAATCCTTGCCTACGTTATTGTAAAAGATTCCTAAATGGTCTTCTTGTTTTCTGTTTCTCTCCTTTTCACTGTTTCTTCCACAGTACTTCCAGTACAATCTTCCTAATGTACCACTATGAGTTTGTCACTCCTATATTCAAAAAGCACCAATGGCTTCCCATTGAATTAAGAGTCAGTGTAGATCAGAAGGAAAAAGAAATGAATTTGAACAAATAAGATAAACTCTCTGGTTTCTTTCAGTCTTCTCATCTATAAAACGAGGAAGTTAGACTGGATGACCTTTAAGTTCCCTCTCGGGTCTAAATTCTATTAGAGTATGAATTTGTAATGCTGGTATATACCACATCCTACAGCATGACTCTAACCTACCTGTTCAGCCTTACTCCTCCTCCCTTTCATTTCATATTCTCCACGTCTCCTTTTGACAATATACAATCCAGTCAAACTGGATTATCCATCTCCTGTTCTCATGTCATTTCTCGTCTCCATGCCTTGACTCATGCCATTCCTTATCCCTACCTAATTTTCTGTCTGAATTTCTTCCTAATTCAGTCAATAAACATTTATTAAGTACCTACTATGTGCCAGGCACTGTGCTAAGTGTAGAGGCCACCTCTATGAAGTCACACACGTGAAAGTTTTCTTTTCCCCCTAAAATTTCTTAGAGCACTTGCCTAAACCTGTCCTTTTCACTCGTCTTACTGTCTCTTGTTTCATATTTTTTGTGTGTTCTTGTCCTCCCCCTTCCCCCATTAGATTGAAAACTTCTTAAGGTCCTGTATCATGTTGATCTTTTTATCCCCAGTGCCTAACATAGTGTTTTGCACATAGTAGTAGGTAACTTTTATTAATGAAATTAAATACAATGACTTGATAAGTATTTATTATATACCTACTATGTGCTCCCAAACTAGGTCAGGAACTAGGGACAATAAAAAAGAGGCCAGTTAGAGTGACCAAACTAACATTTGTGATGTACACAAATACTAAACTGGGATGTTATTGACTTTACCTGGAGCAGGAATTCGAAGAAAAAAAGAAATCAGAATAGGCTTAATCCTCAGGGAAGATTCTCTGGAGGAGGTGAGAGTTAAGCTAAACCTTGAAAGATGGGTAAATTTTGGAAAGATCCAGAGATGGTATAAGACCATTCTGAGAGAGGAGAACATTACAGGTATAGGTTGGAGGCAAGAATGAATGTAGTGAAATACTGGGAACAGTGAAGAAACTGTCATTACCTGTGTGGTGATGGGCACTTAGGCGCCTTGGGCCTCAGTTTGCTTATCTGTAAAATAAGGGGGTTGGCCTAGATGGCGTCTGAGGTCCCTTCCAACTCTAAATCTATGACCCTACCTGTCTGGAGTGGATCACAGGATCCAAGTTTGGAGAGTACTGAGAAGTAAGTTTGGATGAAAGTGGTCTTTCCCTCCTTGGATTTCTTATAGCAACATACCTACACCTGTTCTTTGAGCACACATATGCATATATATCCTATTATTTATATAACATTATTATAGTTATTTGGTGTACCTGTGCTTCCCTTCTCCCCCAGGAGGTCATTATATAGGGTGAGGGTTTCCCTTGAATGCTAGCTCTTTATTTTCAGTTTCTTTTTCTTCATCCAAGAAATAACCTACTGATAAAATGAGAATTTCCTGTTTTCTTCTCGAGAGACTCTTAAAAGTTTTGTTAATGGCTTGTTTTTACAATAGTCATTTCTAGAAATATTCTTCCTCCTCTCCCCCTCGTCCTTCAGCTTCTTGATGCTAATATTTTAATAATGATACTGAAATAACTTTTTTTAATAACATTACATTTATTCAGTGTCTACTATGGGCCATCACATTGGCCCTTGTTCTGAATGAACTATGTATGAGAAGTTAAATAGTAATACAAGATTACAATAGAACAGATGATAACATTCTACTACCTTCCAGCGTATGCTAGTATATGCATAATCCATACTAGTATATAAAAATGGTAAATGTTGAGTTATATAGACTATACCCAGTAGGAATTGATAGGAGGTACAGATTATTGTAAGTGAGAGACATGGCAATAAAGCTGCTCCTGCCTCCAAACAGACAGGTTGTAGGCTATAATTGCAGAATGAGGTATACATTTTCAGACATGGCCAATGTGTTGATTTGTTTTGCTTGATTATTTATTGTTACAAGATAGCTTTATTGGGTGAAAAGAGGCATTGGAAAGTGAAAGTGATGTTAAAAAAAAAAGAACGTTGTTGTTCAGGGTCTCATTCTCCCATTTGAAGTGTTCTTGGAAAAGATATTACAGTTGTTTGCCGTTTCCTTCTCCAGCTCATTTTACAGAGGAGGAACTGAGACAAACAGGGTTAAGTGACTTGCTCAGTCACACAGCTAGCAAGTGTCTGAGGCCAGATTTGAACTTAGGAAAATGAGTCTTTTTGACTCTTGGCCTGGCATTCTATCCATTTAGCCACCTAGCTCCCCCCTAAAAAAAAAAAGAATAAAATATGTAAAAAGAAAACTGAGCTGGATCTTGAAAAACAAGGAGAAATTATTAGTATTATTATTATTTAACATTTTTCGAAGTGCTATCATGTGCACAATTTCATCCTACTGCTAGCTTTAAGAATAAAAATGCCAACAAACAACATGCTGACAAAATTATAGGAGCAATCGCTAACTATTCTGGATTAAAAATTGACATAAGTAAACATATTCCAAGTCAGAGATTGTTAAGGAGAAACTGTTAGGGAAATTCCCATATTAGGAGGTGAGGAATAATGTCTATGGAAGAGACAGGATGGATGGATTAGAAAAAACCAAGAAACTGGGAGGCCTCAGAAACTAAGGGAAGAGAAAGTATCCAGCAGGAAGGATGAGTCAGCTGTGTGAAAAGTTGCAAAAAGGTCAGAGTCTGGAAAAAAAATATCATTTGATTTAGCAGTCAAGAGGTGAACCTTTGACATTGCAGGGGACAAAGCCTGATTTTAAGAGGTTGAGAGAGTGGATGGCAAAGAATTAAAAGCAACAAACATTAACAAGTCATAAAGAAATTTAATAGTGAAAGGGAAGATAGAAATGGGAAGGAAGGATTTAGGAACTGGGTGTGGCTAGAGAATATAAACAGAAGATCATCACATAGTACAAGTGACTAAGAAGAAAAATTGTGGTCAAGATTTCACAGTTCTAATTGGACAGGATTATTCACCCACCACAAGTAAACAGAGAAAAAGATGCAATACTTCAAAATGCTTCAAATATTAATTTTTAGCCCAGTTTAATGTTGTTCTTCGATGCTGTTGTTTATGAATGACTTATATAAAAGCATAAATGGCATGCTTATCAAGCTTGCAGGTGACACAAAATGAGGAGTGAAAACAAATGCATTGAATAACCAAATCAGGATCCAGTAATTCCTACCAGGCTATAATATCCAGTGAAATCTTACTAGAAGTTTTACTAGACTGAATTTAAAAGGGATTAATAAAAAATCTTATACTTGGGTTGAAAAAAGTCAACTTTTTAAGTTCAAGATAGGGAGGCCTAGTTAGATCAGTGTTCATCTCAAAAAGATGTGGGAGTTTTAGTAAAATGAAAAATCAGTATGAGGAGAAGCAGGGTGGTATAGTAGATGATTGTGAGCCAGCTTCAGTGTCAGGAAGTCCTGGGTACAAGTTCTTAGATATATACTGGCCATTTGACCCTAGGTAAATCATTTGAGCTTTTCAACTCTCTAAGACTATAAGTTGCAGAGCAGGTACCAGTTGTCACTGGTAGATAATTTCCTTACCAGATTTCCCTCCACCAAAGAAATAACACATCAAGTCCAGAGTAAAAAAGGTCGATATGAATTTAGCAGTGTGATATGGTAGAAAATAGACCTAATGAAATTTAGGCTTCATTAGAGAGGCATTCTGTTCAAGTCTAAGGAGGTGATGATCCTACTGTAATCTGTACTTGCTAGTTCTTCAGATCTGAAGTATTGTGTTCAGTTCTGGTCATCACCTTAAGATAGGGTATTGGTGTATTGTCCACAAGAGGGACATCCTCCTTCTCACCATATGGATGTCATTTGGAACAACCAAGGATGTTTAGCTTGAAGAAGAAAAATTTCAGGGGAGGTATATTAGCTGTCTTCAAGACTTTGAAGGCTAGTCATATGGTAGAGAGAGAATCTGTTCTGCTTAGGCACATAGAACAGAACAGAATTCAATGAGGGAAATTGTATGGAGGAAATTTTAGTCATGTTTTAAGGAAAAACTCCCTAGCTATTAAGAGTTGTCCAGAGATGGAATGGTCTACACTGATTGTCTTCAAACCTTCTTTGGGCATGTTGCAGAACAGATTCTCCTTCAACAATGAGATTGTGTGGTCTTATAAAAGCAGAGATAGAGTAAATGCAAAAATTGATCACCTTTTTAATCATAAGGAAAAAAATAGGTAAATATACAAAAAAATTCTGTAGACCACACATAGAACACAAATAATAATACCCTGAATAAAACATGGATGTCCATGTGGAAACGAAAAAATAATTTATTAAATCACATCTGAGTAAATGAAGAGATTATTTCTAAAAGATATTAAAGCTTCTACATTAAAAGATCGTAGAGTGTGGAACATGATATTCCGTGAGGCAAAGGAGCTTGGATTGCAGCCAAGGATCAACTACCCAGCAAAAATGAGTGTGATTTTTCAGGGGAGGAGATGGATATTCAACAAAATAGGGGACTTCCAAACCTTCCTGATAAAAAGACCAGAGCTCAACAAAAAATTTGATCTTCAAGCACAAGATTCAAGAGAGACATGAAAAGGTAAATGGGACAGAAAGATACAATATGTTGTTAATAAGGGCAAACTGTTTACATCCTTACAAGGTGACACTTGCAACTCTTGAGAACTGTATTGTTATTGCACCATGGTAAAGGAGTATACATAAAGGGGGTGGATATAAGTTGACTTTGATGTAATGATAAAAAAAAAAAATCTGATCAAGTGGGTTAAATGGATCCAAATAATTAGTCTGATCTAAGAAAATGTACTGAGAAAGGAGGAGGCAGACAAGGGTAAATTACAGGGAAAGACACAAAAGCCTATTAGAGCAGAGGGAAAGTAGGGAGGAGGATGAGCATTGTTTGAACCTTACTTTCATCAGATTTGGCTCAAGAAGGGCATAACATAATCAGGTATAGAAATCTTAACTTGCCCTATAGGTAGTGGGAGGGAAAAGGGGAAAGAAAAGGGAAGGGGGGATAGGAGGGAGGGAAGAAGAGGTAAGGGTAAAGGGGAAGAAAAGGGAAGGGGATAATAGAAGGGAGATGGGACTGAAGGAGGCGGTGGTCAAAAGCAAAACACTAGTAAGGGGAAGAAAGGAGAAAGGAGAAAGAAAAGCATAAATGGGGGAAAAAGGATGGAGAAAAAGACACAGATAGTAATCATAACTGTAAATATGAATGGGATGAACTCTCCCATAAAACGGAAGTGTATAGCAGAATGGATTAAAAACCATAATCCTACAATATGTTGTTTACAGGAAACACATTTGAAAAAGAGTGACACATATAGGGTAAAGGTAAAAGGCTGGAGCAGAATATATTATGCTTCAGCTGAAGTAAAAAAAGCAGGGGTAGCAATCCTGATCTCACACAAAGCAAAAGCAAAAATAGATCTTATCAAAAGAGATAAGGAAGGAAACTACATCCTGCTAAAAGGCACCATAGACAATGAAGTAATATCATTGCTAAACACATATGCACCAAATGGTATAGTATCTAGATTCTTAGAGGAGAAGTTCAGGGAGTTACAGGAAGAAACAGACAGCAAAACTGTACTAATGGGGGATGTCAACCTCCCCCTCTCTGAACTAGAGAAACCTAACCACAAAATAAACATGAAAGAAGTTAAGGAGGTGAATAGAACATTAGAAAAGTTAGGTATGATAGACCTCTGGAGAAAACTGAATGGGGATAAAAAGGAATATACTTTTTTCTCAGTGGTACATGGCAGATACACAAAAATTGACCGTGTACTAGGGCATAAAAACCTCACAATCCAATGCAGAAAGGCAGAAATATTAAATGCATCCTTTTCCGATCATGATACAATAAAAGTTATATGTAATAAAGGGCCATGGAAAGACAGACTAAAAAATAATTGGAAACTAAATAATCTAATCCTAAAAAATGATTGGGTCAAACAACAAATCATAGAAACAATCAATAATTTCATTAATATCATTAGAGAGAATGACAACAATGAGACAACATACCAAAACTTATGGGATGCAGCAAAAGCAATTCTTAGGGGAAGTTTTATATCTCTAAATGCTTACATTAATAAAATAGAAAAAGAGGAGATCAATGAATTGGGCATACAACTAAAAAAACTAGAAAAAGAATAAATTAAAAATCCTCACTTAAACACCAAATTAGAAATATTGAAAACCAAAGGAAAAATTAATAAAATTGAAATTAAGAAAACAAAGTAACAAATAAAACTAAGAACTGGTTTTATGAAAAAAAAACAATAAAATAGATAAACCTTTGGTTAATTTAATTAAAAAAAAAGAAAAAAGAAAACCAAATTACTAGTATCAAGAATGAAAAGGGTGAAGCTACCACCAAGGAAGAGGAAATTAAAACAACAATTAGGAATTATTTTGCCCAACTATATGCCAACAAATTTGACAATCTTAGTGAAATGGATACATATTTACAAAAATATAAATTACCCAGATTAACAGAAGAGGAATTAAAATACTTAAATAACCCCATCTCAGAAAAAGAAATTGAACAAGCCATTGATGAACTCCCTAGAAAAAAAATCTCTAGGGCCAGATGGCTTTACATGCGAATTCTATCAAACATTTAAAGAACAATTAATTCCAGTACTATATAGACTATTTGGGAAAATAGGTAAAGAAGGAGTCTTAACAAATTCTTTTTATGATACAAATATGGTGCTGATACCTAAACCAGGAAGAGTCAAAACAGAGAAAGAAAATTATGGACCAATTTCTCTAATGAATATAGATGCAACAATTTTAAACAAAATATTAGCAAATAGATTACAGCAACTTATCACAAGAATAATGTACTATGATCAGGTAGGATTTATACCAGGAATGCAGGGCTGGTTCAATATTAGGAAAACTGTCAGCATAATTCATCATATCAACACCAAAACTAACAGAAACCACATGATCATCTCAGTAGATGCAGAAAAAGCTTTTGACAAAATATGACACCCATTCCTATTAAAAATACTAGAGAGCATAGGTATAAATGGAATCTTCCTTAAAATAATAAATAGCATCTATCTAAAACCTTCAGCAAGCATAATATGTAATGGGGACATGCTAGAAGCCTTTCCAATAAGATTAGGGGTGAAACAAGGATGTCCATTATCACCACTGTTATTCAATATCGGACTGGAAACGTTAGCTTTAGCAATAAGAGAAGAAAAAGAAATTGAAGGTATTAGAATAGGCAAAGAAGAAACAAAGTTATCACTCTTTGCAGATGACATGATGTTATACTTAGAGAATCCAAGAGAATCAAGTAAAAAACTACTTGAAATAATAAACAACTTTAGCAAAGTTGCAGGCTATAAAATAAATCCACATAAATCATCGGCATTGCTATATATTACCAACAAAGCCCAACAGCAAGAGATAGAAAGAGAAATTTCATTTAAACTTACTGTTTAGATGATTATTATCATTTAGAAGTGTCAAGAGTGGGAACCTTTGCTATATTCTTGTTTTAATAGTATCATAGGATCATAGATTTTAGAATTAAGACTGCAAAAATCACCTAATTCAGTCCTCCCCTTTTACAGATGAAGAACAAAATACTAGATGTAGATGTTATAAAATATTTAGGAGTCTACCTCCCGAAATAAACCCAGGAACTTTATGAACACAATTACAAAACACTTTTCACGCAAATAAAGTCAGATCTAAATAATTGGAAAAGCATCAGTTGCTCAAGGGTAGGCCAAGCTAATATAATAAAAATGACATTTCTACCTAAGCTAATTTACTTATTCAGTGCCATACCAATCAAACTACCAAAAAATTATTTTATAGAGTTAGAAAAGATAATAACAAGATTTATTTGGAAGGACAAAAGGCCCAGAATATCAAGGGAACTAATGAAAAGAAATACAGGGGAAGGTGGCCTAGCCATTCCAGATCTTAAATTGTATTATAAAGCAGCAATCATCAAAACTGCTTGGTACTGGCTAAGAAATAGAGTGATGAATCAGTGGAATAGATTAAATATGCAAGACACAGTAGTCCCTATAGTAATCTATTATTTGATAAACCCAAAGACCCCAGCTTCTGGGATAAGAACCCACTCTTTGAAAAAAACTGCTGGGAAAACTGGAAAAGAGTATGGCAGAAACTAGGCATAGACCAAAATCTCACACCATATACCAACATAAAGTCAAAATGGGTACATGATTTAATATAAAGGCTGATACTATAAGCAAGCTGGGAGAGCAAGGAATAGTTTACCTGTCAGAACTATGGAGAACAGAAGAATTCATGATCAAACAGGAGACAGAGAACATTCCAAAAAGCAAAATGGATAATTTTGATTACCTTAAATTGAAAAGTTTGTGCTCAAACAAAGACAATGCAACTAAGATTGGAAGAAAGGTAGAAAATTGGGAAAAAATTTTTCCAACCAGTCTCTCTGATAAGGGCCTCATTTCTAAAATATATAGAGAATTAAGTCAAATTTATAAGAATACAAGCCATTCCCCAATTGATAAATGGTCAAAGGATATGAACAGACAGTTCTCAGATGAAGAAATTAAAGCCATCTATAGTCATATGAAAAAATACTCTAAATCACTATTGATTAGAGAAATGCAAATCAAAACAACTCTGAGGTACCACATCACACCTATCAGATTGGCCAACATGACAAAACAGTAAAATGATAAATGTTGGAGAACATGTGGGAAAATTGGAACACTAATGCATTGTTGGTGGAGTTGTGAAATGATCCAGCCATTTTGGAGAGCAATTTGGAACTATGCCCAAAGGGCTATCAAAATGTGCATACCGTTTGACCCAGCAATAGCACTTCTAGGGCTATATCCCAAAGAGATCAAAAAGTGGGAAAAGGACCCACATGTACAAAAATATTCATAGCAGCTCTTTTTGTGGTGGCAAAGAATTGGAAATTGAGAGGATGCCTATCAATTGGGGAATGGCTGAGCAAGTTGTGGTATATGAATGTGATGGAATACTATTGTGCTATAAGAAATGATGAACAGGCTGACTTCAGAAAAACCTGGAAAGATTTGTATGGTCTGATGCTGAGTGAAGTGAGCAGAACCAGGAGAACATTGTACACAATAATAACCACGTTGTGTGGTGACTAATATTGATAAACTTGACCCTTCCCAGCAATACAAGGATCTAAGACATCTCCAGAGGCCTTGTGATGGAAAATGCTATCCACATCCAAAAAAAAAGCTATGGAAGTTGATTTGCTATTTTTTTTTTCTCTTCTGTTGAGTTTAGTTTCCTTTTTCTGATGGTTCCTCCTATTGGTTTTAATTTTTACTTACAACATCACTAATGTGAAAATATATTTAATATGAATGTAAAAAAATAAATAAATAAATTTAAGCTGCCTCTAAAAAAACCAAAAAGATATTAACTTTTTAAAAAAGCATATTCAATTAAAGGTAATGGGACAAATGTTATTAATGAGATGAAAACTCAAATGGTGGCGTGGTTGTTGTATTGTTGTTTAGTCATTTCATTTGTATTCAACTCTTTGTGACCCCATCTGGGGTTTTCTTGGCAAAGATACTGGAGTGGTTTGCCATTTCCTTCTCCAGCTGTTTTTACAGATAGGGAAACCGAGGCAAACAGGTGTAAGTGACTTGCCCAGGGTCACACAGCTACTAACTATCTGAGGAGACTTGTACTCAGGAAGCTGAGTCTTCCTGACTCCAGGCCCAGCACTCTATCTACTATCCACCACCTAGTTACCCTTGAAACCCAAAATACCAAAATTATAAATGGAAAAAGCTGAGCTTTCCCATGGAAATAAAGATTATTTTTTTGAAAGCTCAAGAAATCAAGAGTATTGAATTAGAAGAACCAACCAGGTTCAAATTCTAGTTTTGTTATTTATCACCTGCATGACCTTGGACAGGTCTGTCTCAGTCTCAGTTTCTTCATCTGTAAAAGGGGAGGACTGAATTAGGTGATTTTTGCAGTCTTAATTCTAAAATCTATGATCCTATGATACTATTAAAACAAGAATATAGCAAAGGTTCCCACTCTTGACACTTCTAAATGATAATAATATTATAGATGTCAAGTATGAGGCATGAAAATGAAATTAGAAGAATAAGCATTGGCAATGAAGAAGTTAAAGCATCACCATTTGCAGATAACATGATTGTATAGATCTAGAAAACCCAAGAAACTAGGCTACTTTCTCCTCACTTCTGCCAAATAGAATTCTTGGCTTCTTTCCAGACTGAGCTCAAGCAGTACTTTCTTAAGGAAGCCTTCCTCTGCCCTCTAGCTGCTAGAGCTGTCCACTCTGTAGTTACCCTGTGCCGTTTATGGCTCTTGTTTGTACCTATGCATGTGTGTGTTGTCTTCTCTCCTAGAATGTAAACTCCTTGAGAGGAAGAACTGCTTTTTGCTTTTATTCATATTCCTAGTGTTTAGTGTAGTACCTGGCCCATAATAGCACTTACTAAATGCTTTTGCTTATTTGATTAACAGAAAGAAATATATGGAAATAATCTCTACCCTCAAGGAATTTACATTCTATTGAGGAGATACTATGCACATGCAGATAATTAAGTACAATATAATATGTTGAAGAAAAGAACACCAAAAGCTAGGGTGTCAGAAAAGGCTTTATGAAGGAGGTGGAATTGAACTGAGCCTTGAAGAAAGGTTAAGATTTATGGTGATGTTTTCCTATTTGTATCTATTTTTATCCCCAGTGCTTGTAACTTGGTAAACACTTAATAAGTACCCTTTTATTCATTCATCAGGCATAGGACACAGATTGTGCAAAGACATGGAGGTGGGAAATGGAATGTCCCTTTTGGAGAACAGCCTGTTGGACAATTTGGCTGTAACACAGAGCAGTATGTTACAGGGAATAATATGAAATAACTCTGGAAAGGAGAGCTACAATCAGACTGTGCAGGCCTCTAAATGCCAATCTAACAAGTTTGTATTTTATTCTAGAGGCAAAGACTTTTGAGTAGGAGAGTGACTTGATTAGATTTGTGCCTTAAACATTTTAATTTGGCCAGGAGACCAATTAGAGGTATCTTGGTTGGGATTACCTAGTGTTCTTTTTTTGACTTCTTGATTATCCAAGTTGTTGTTAAGTTGTTTTTCAGTCCTGTCCAATTCTCTGTGACCTCATTTGGGGTTTTCTTGGCAGAGATACTGGCATGGTTTGCCATTTCCTTCTCCAGCTCATTTTGCAGATAAGGAACTGAGGCAAAACAGGGTTAAGTGACTTGCCCAGGGTCACGCAGCTAGTAAGTGTCTGAGGCCAGATTTGAACTCATGAAGATGAGTCTTTCTGGTTCCAAGTCCAGTGTATCCAAGTACCCAAGATATCATCTGAAAAAAAGAGTAGCCAAAACTAGGAACTTTTTTTGGGGGGGGGGACTGGATCTCCCTACCATAGCCAGGCCAAAAATTCAGTGTTCAATCAGGCCAATCACAGGTCTGATTGCATTCCTGATCAACATGGGGGCTTTGACTTGCTCTGTTTCCAACTTGGACTAGTTCCTTCCCTCCCTAGGCAATCTAGTGATCCCACTTTTCCTGAGGGCTCACCATATTGGAGCTAGACTTAGTCTGGACAACAGATTTAGCTTTCATCCACCATAACTCACAATTCCTTAGCTCAAGCGATCCACCAGCCTCAACCTCCCTAGTAGCAGAGATTACAGGTATGTTCAGCCACCATTGGCTGAACATACCTTTCAAGGAGTGATTTGCTCCAAGTTGCTGAGGCCCACCTAGTTCAGTTTCTGGTGATGCTATAGTTAATCCTATCTGGATTTCAGGAAGCCAGAAGTTCATAGTAGGTTTCTTCTCAAATCTTGGCCCATTACCATTGCTGGCTGTGGAAGATGGCTAATGATCCAGCAAGAAAAAAAGAGAACTAGTATTGACAACAATTAAAAAAATGCATCAAATATTTGTTCATTAACCTATTAATTCATGTGAGAGGAGCTATAAATAACTTTGAAATGATTTTGGAAGAAATCAAGAAAGAATTGACTATATAAGAAGGTATCCCCTATACTTGATTAGGTTAAATAGTAAAAATGTCAGTATTTTTTAAGTAAGTTCCTAGATTTAATGAGATACCAATAAAAATATCAACAGGCCATATCACATGATTAAATGGTCTCATTCGTATGAGAAACATCATGATGTAGTGGAAAGAACACTGGTCTCAGGGTCAGAGACCTGACTCAGAATGAATCTGACCCTTGACATATTAATTATGTGACTGAGCAAGTATCTTAAATTCTCTGACCCTCAGTTTCTTTATCTGTAAAAGATGTGCAATAATACCTGTTGTAGTTACCTCACAGTAGAGGTGTTTTGAAGATTAGATGAGATAGTACATATACAACATTTTGCAAACCTTAAAGCATTATAAAGTTGTTTTATGAAAACAAACAAACAAACAAACAAACCAAGAAACAGATTTACAAGAATATCAAGAAAGGTTGTAAAAAAAAGAGAATAGTTGAATGGGATCTTGCTTACCAGGTTTCAAAGTGCTTTATAAAGCAATAGTTATAAATATGTCTCTGGCATTGGGTGGGGGAGAAGAGAAAACAGATCAATAGAACAAAATAGAAAAAGCAGAACTGGAACTTAATGTATATAAGACATTAGCATTTGATAACCTCATGACTAAAAACATTGGGGAATCATTATTCAATGAAAAATGTTGGGAAGATTGGATAGTTGTGTAGCGAAAAATTAGTTTAGATACATACCTCACACCATCTGCTACAATAAATTCCAACTGGATCAATGGCCTAAATAAAAAAACCAATCATACAAAACCAGAAGAAAAAGGAATAGCATATTTGCATTTGCTGTAGAGAGGACAATCGTTTATCATTCAAACAAATGGGAGAAAAAACAAACAAACATTGGAAACAGTCAGTCGACTTGATTATATGAAGATAA
This sequence comes from Vombatus ursinus, assembly GCF_900497805.2. Taxonomy (NCBI): domain Eukaryota; kingdom Metazoa; phylum Chordata; class Mammalia; order Diprotodontia; family Vombatidae; genus Vombatus; species Vombatus ursinus. The sequence goes on from NW_020947390.1 coordinate 4,165,253, forward strand.
AAGAATTTTATAAGAAAAAGAGATAATACCCAAAAGACTAAAAAGAAAACAGATGTATTAGGAAATGTATTTATAGTAAATGTATCAGAAAAAGGACTGGCTTTTACAATCTCTTAGGAACTGATAAATGAGTGAAATGCATTCCACAATGGAAAAATTGTCAAATTTTGTGAAGGCAGTTTTTGAAGAGGGAAATACAGATTGTTCATAATGACATGAAGAATATTCAAATTTCCTAAAAAGACAACCTTACACCCCTTTACACCTACAAAATTGGTTAAGAATAGCAAAAATTAGAAAAAATTCAATGTTGGAATGCTTTCTGGAAACAAGCATTCTATTATACTGATGGTGGGATTGGAGAATTGTGCAGTTTTGGGGGTGTAATCTTGCAACACATGAGTCACAGAACTGATCATATCCTTTGATCAAATGATCTTATTATTGGTTCTATATCTAAAAATCAATCAATAAAATTTATTAAGCACCTACTATGTGCCAGGCACTGTGTTAAGCTCTGGGGATAAAGACAAAAAAAAAGGACCTATATGCACAAAAAATACTTATAAGTGTTTTATTTAAAACACTACTATTTATTTTGTTTCTAATTACTAGTACTTTATTAGTGGTACCACCATTGTCACTATAAACAAAACCAGAAGATACAGGAAGTTGCAGCTAAATGGAATGATGGCTCACATTCTCTCTGAAAAGTGGCAAAGTTATTTCATTATGTCCAAAAAGGGAAAAAGAGATCCTATTATGGAGCACATGGTTATCTTGCCTTGCAGTGCTTATAATGACCGTAAAGATCATTGCAGCTTGTATGTAAGTATCTGCTGCAGCAGATGGAGGGGTAGAGAAATTCTACAAACCTTGACAAAAATCTTCCAAACCAACTGATACTAGATGCCTTTAATATAAAGGTGTGAATGAGGAAAGATTGTGAAAAATATATTGGAAAATATCATTTGGGATTATATAATGAAAGGGACTAAAACATTTTTAGACTATTCAGAAGCTTCATGCCTGTATATCTTTCAGGTATTGAGCAGGGCAAATATCCACTCCTATCACAAAAAATGAAATTGACTATATTTCTTCTTTTTGGTTTGGATCCTTTTATTCCATATATGTGGAAGATCTCCGAATTTGGAAACTCCCTCCACCAGTGCAAATCATCAACCCATCTGATGGGTTATGGGCTCAAGCTGAGACATTTGCCCCTCACCCCAAAAAGAATGTCTACAGGTCCCAGAAAACCCTTAAACTCACACTAGTCTCAAACGGTTACCTGAGGCTATATTACACTCAATGGCTTTTCCTTATTGACTCTCCCCATCTCCCTTTGAAAACCTAATGAAGCTCTAGTATATTTTCCACCTTTGATCTTATCCAGACCCCATTCAAACATCTTCCTTCCAGTTCCCTTCTTATCTATTCCCATTGTCTATTCAACCTCCCAGACATTCCAATCAGAATTCTCCCTAAACTTACCCCAGCTTCAGGATCTTTCTCCCAGCCCCTCCTCAGAACAAACAAAATTATTTGAGTGTATATAAGATCCACCTTAGCCCTAATTTATTTAAACACTGAGACTTCCTCATGCCCACTCCTCCTTACACCGTCACTGTTGTTCAGATTCCTTAAGAGTCTGGCCTGTATGATTTATCCCTAATAAAAAACTTTGTCTCTGTCTGAAAGAAGATTTGGGTTGAATTCTTTTGGGCAGGACCCACTGTACCATTTTGAGGCCCCAGAACCACAAGAATCTAGACCTCATCATATCTACAACTTAAAGCCTTAGAGTTTCCTGAAGAGCAAATTACTTGCCAGGGGTCACTATGAATTAAGGGACTTGAGTCCAGTCTTTTGGATTTCAAGGCTAGTTTTCTAACTGTATCTTAAGGCCTCTTTACAACTTACTGTTTCTCTATGATCTCTTAAAAGACAGGAAATGATTGGCTACTTCTGTGAGAGTCACTTCAGAATTAATTGCCTATGTGTAGTCTAACCATTGACTGGGGGCCACCTCCAGTAGTCCTGTCTATATTTGGACTCAGATGGCCCCATAGGATAAAGTAAGGCTGGTGGCTTGGCACAGTCCTCCCTCACTTAAATCCAATTCACTTGCAAGTCATAGCATCACTTTCCTGATGTTATGGTCCCTTTCAAGAATGAAGGACAAACAACTTCTGAGGGGTCTGAGCTGTCCCACTGGGGACCCAATTGATCAGTTTCAGTTGGATAATGCAGCCCCTTCCCCCAACTCACATCTCCCTTCCCTTCTTTCCTCCCTTCCCCTCCTTCCCCTTCTTCCACTCCTTCCTCTCCCTCAGTCAACATAAGGTATCTTACCCTTACCAGTAGTGCTCTGCCCAAAGGAATGTAAATTTTGAAGGCTGAAACCTAGCAAGATATCTTGTGGTTTACAGGCTAGATTTCTGTCTTAAAAACCATACCTTAAATCCAATTTGCTCTGGCTCTCATTGATAGGCCAGCAATAGGTTCCAGCCCAAGCCTACTTAGTGGTCATAGTTTGGGTCCAGAGACTCAGAGTGAATGTAAATAGCAATTGTTTCTGTTTTGGCCAGAAACCCTGAGGGTCTTCCCCTCCCAGATCGACTTTTTTTTTTTAATTAGATAAAAGGGGCCATTCCTTGGCTCATTTTTTTTTTTTTAACCAAGTCTTAATCACTGAATCAGTGTTGCCTCAGTCAAAGTGAGAACTAAACAGACCTTAGCTTAAAAAGGCCAAGGTCTCCCATTGCATCCAGAGCCATCTCTAGTCATCCCAATCTATATCTTGGCACTGGACCCAGATGGCTCCTGAGGAGAGAGTGAGGCTAGTGACTTTGCACAGCATTCCCTTACTTAAATCCAATTCACTTGGAAGTCATGACATCACTGTCCTGATGTCACGGTCCTCTTCAAGAATAAAGGACAAACGGTGTTCCTCATCCTCCTCCTGTGTGATGACTTTGGGCCGAGAGCAAATGGACAAGTGAACGCAGCCACGGAGTCCCTCAGCTGCCACCATGTTCCCCATGATCATCAACCAGGCCAAGAAGCACCCGAACTTGATCCCCCTGTTCATGTTCATCGGAGCGGGGGGGGGGGTGGAGGGGGGCGCAACTCTGTACGTCCTGGGGCTGGTCAATCTTGACGTCGGTTGGGACAGAAAGAATAACCCAGAGCCTTGGAACAAAATGAATCCCACTGATCAGTACCAGTTCCACTCTGTGAATGTGGACCTTAGCAAATTGAAGAAAGAAGGCCCAAAATTCTGAGTAAAAATGATGCTTTTTCAGCTGCTGAGAATGAAGGTCCGAACAATTCTACACACAATTAGGAAATGCTTGATTTTCCCCTCATGTTGCATGAAATAGTGTTGAGTTTAACAGATGAATAAAGATGTGAAACTTGAAAAAGAAAAGAATAAAGGACAAACAACAACCACCACCATCACCTAGTTCAGGCAAAGGTCAGAGCCAATACCAAATTGGAAGAAGGAATAAAAAAGAAATAAGCATTGTTGGATGGAGTGTGGGAAGATAGACATCCTAATATATTGTTGTTGAAATTGTGGATTAGTCTAACCACTCTGGTTGGACAAAAATAATTTGGAATTTTGCAAGGAAAAAGTTATTATCTTGTTCATACGCTAATCCAGAGGAGACTGACAAAATGGAAGTCCCTACATACCAAATATTAATTACTTAATATGCTAAATATACTAAAATATTCATAGAACTTTTTGTGGTGGAAAAATACTGGAAACAAATTCTGTGCCCATTGATAGAGGAATGGTTCAATTGTGGTCTGTGAATGTAATAGCATTATCATGCCATAACAAATGATGAATATGAGGAATTCAGAGGAACATTGGAAGACTAGTACAAACTGATACAGGGTGAATGAAGAAAGCTTTATATAAACCAGAGAAAAGACACACAATGGCTAAAATAGTGTAAGCAAAAACAACACTCAAACATAGCTGAACCTTGATAGATTGCAGTGACCATTATTGGTATACAGGACAACAGATAATGAAATAAATTTTCCTCTCGATAGAGAGATGCAGGGACCATTGATGTGGAATGTGTTCAGACATGAGTGATTGGTTGATTGGTTTTGCTTAACCATTTTGCTTTGCTAGAGTTCAATGGGAAAAATATGCAAATATGTATATATCTATGTTATATATATAATGTGTGTGTATATCTATGTACACACATACATATGACTATGATATGAGAGAAAAAGCATCAGTAAAATTTTAAAAAGGTTGAAGATATGAATGCATGTAATTATAAAAGTTCCAGATTGACCTATTCGAAAAATGGACAAAGGAAAAGAAGATAGATTATTGATTTTTCCCAAAGAGGTTATGGCAATCATTGCAAGTTCAAAAGAACCCCTTAAGTTCTTCAGTCAGCAAACACTTGATTTCCTAGTCAAATGGAGAGGCATAGAAGCCACGGGTAATACCAATTTAAAATATAAACTCATTTGCAAAATGAATTGTCCTTAGCAACTCCGGATCTTGTTAACAAACCCTCCCTTATCCTGTAGCTTTTAACTTCACATTCTTTGTAGGGTAATGGGAAACGGTTGTCCACAGAAAATACTTCACCTTAGTCATCCTCTTCAGCACAAGGTACTCTTTCTCTCTGAACCCTGGGCCAGGAGAAGGAGGCACAGTCATGTTCCTCGTCCATCACTCCCACTTCCAGACCATTCCTTTGCCATCATCACTCCAGTTTTCCAGCCATTTACAAATGACTTCCAGGTCATTCTCCCTCCTTTTTCAAGGGGTTTATTACCTGGCTCAGTCTTCCTCTTCAACCCAACTTCTGCTCTTACCTTTGGAGTCTTCAATATGTATGCTGATATCCTCTCAAACACCCTGAATTCCTAGTTCATCAACCTCTTCAATTTCCATGGCCTACAGCTTTCGGTGGTCTTTTTTTCCATCATCATTTTACTTGATATTTCTTCAGCTTCTGACTCTGCTGATCACCCACTTCAACTACATACTTTCTTCCTTTGGCTCCAACCACACTGCTTTCTGATCCTCCCCCTCCCCAATTGTAAGTGCTTACCAGCTCCCTTTGAAATTACTGAGTATATACTTCGTATTTGTCTGTAAATATATTCTTTCTCTCTAGTAAAATGTAAGCTTCTTCTCAGTAGAAATCTTAAAATATAATCTTTTTATTCCCAGAACCTAGCACAACGCCTTATACATCATGAGTACTTAATAAATGTTTGTTGAATTGAATGTCACATAGGAGATTGGTAAAAGATTATGAGCAGCAGCACCTTACAAAAACAGTGAGATGAAGTGGAAGGGAAAATAAATTTGTAGAAAACTCGATTTGAGACCTAGTTAAGCCAGACAATCCCCAAAACATTTACATATGAAACAGGAGGGTCAATAGACTTTTACTAACAGATTGAGAGAAATTGATAGAAACAAAACACTATTTATAATAACAACAAAATGAATCAAATTCTTGGGAATTAAATGACCAAGAACTGAATAAATACCAATATAAAGACAATTCTAAATTTCTTTTAACATAAGTGATCACTGAATCAAATAATTAGATATTCAATGTATAAAACTAGGTTATGCCAATATAGGTTTTTTTTTTTAGGGGAAGATTTATTTATTTATTTCCAATATAGTTTTTAAAAAGTTGATACTACCCAAATTAATTTTTAGATCGAATGCAGTACTGGTTAAAATGCCAATGTGCTACTTCATAGAAGTAGATGAATTGATCGTTTATATGAAAGAACATGAACAAAAAAATTAGTAAGAGAGAATTGCACTGACAGATTTAAAATTATAGTGTGAAAGGGATAATTATGAAAACTATCTCACACTGAATAAAAATTAGCAAAAAATCAATGGAACAGAATAGATAATTCATAATTAGAATCAGAGGCAAACACACAATCATGGAATTCAGAGTGAGAAGGAACATCAGAGGTCACTCGTCCAACCTTTATACCTGAAAGATAATTCCCTCTAGTATATACCTAACAAGTACTCACCTAGTCTTTGCTTAAAGACCTTCATCCAGGGAAAACAGGTCTGAGCAAGGCCATTTCACTTTTTGATAGCTTTCATTGTTAGGAATTGTTTCTTGGCTTCAAGCCTAAATGCCCCACCTCAAACTTCTACCCAATTTCCCAGGAGCAAACAAGGATTCTAAACCCTCTTCCGTCTTCATATACTTGAAAACAGCTACCATGTTCCCTCTGCACCGCAATTCTTTTCTTTTTCAGAGAATTTCAACAGATCTTTATCCTAGGTTTTTCATTATCCTAGCTACCTATGACCCCCTGAATACTTTGCAGGTTATTGTTTTCTTCCCTTATGTAACAAGAGAATGGCCAATGAGGGCCCATTCCTGGAAACGTGGATGTTTGATGAGTCAACTTCTTGAAATGTGTAACTGAGTGTCCTGCTCTCCACTTCAGAAAACGCACAATTTTTTTTTAAAGAAAGGAAATATATATATATATGTATGTATATGTATGTATATATACATACACACACATTTCCAATTGCACATAAAAACAATTTTTCCTTTTTTTCAGACAATTGGGGTTAAGTGACTTGCCCAGGGTCACACAGCTAGTAAGTGTCAAGTGTTTGGTCTGAGGCTGGATTTGAACTCAGGTCCTCCTGACTTCAGGGCCAGTGCTCTATCCACTGCGCCACCTAGCTGCCCCAATTTTTACCCTTTTTTTAAAAAACAATTTTGAGTTCCAAATTCTCTCCTCCCTTCCCTCCCCTCCCCCCTCATTGAGAAGACAGGCAATTTGATAAAGGTTATACATGTGCAGTCATGCAAAGCATATTTCCATATTAGTCATGTTGTAAAAGAAAATAGAGACCCTCCCCCTACCCCAAGTAAAATGAGGGAAGTTAAAAAAAAAAAACAGTATTCTTCAATCTGCATTCAGATTCCATCAGTTCTTTGGAGATGGGTAGCATTTTTCATCAAAGGTCCTTCAGAATTGTCTTAGCTCTTTAAATTGCTAAGAAGAGCTAAGTCATTCACAGTTGTTCATCATATAATATTGCTGGTACTGTGTACAATCGTCTCCTGGTTCTGTTCACTTCACTTTGTATCAGTTCACATAAATCTTTCCAGGTTTTTCTGAAATCATCCTGCCTCTCATTTCTTATAGCATAATGGTATTCCATCACAATCAAATACCCCAACTTGTTCAGCCATTCCCCAACTGATGGACATCCCCTCAGTTTTCATTCTTTGCCACCACAAAAAGAACTGCTGTTAATATTTTTGTACCTATGGGTCCTTTTTTTTCTCTTTGGGATACAGACCTAGTAGTGGTATTATTGCTTGATCAAAGGGTATACACAGTTTTATAGCCCATTGGGCATAGCTCCAAATTGCTCTCCAGGATAGTTGGATCAGTTCACAACTCCACCAACAGTTCATTAGTGTCCCAGTTTTCCCAATCCCCTCCGACATTTGTCATTTTCCTTTTCTGTCATGTTAGCCAATCTCTTGGGTGTGAGGTGGTACTTCAGAGTTGTTTTAATTTGCATTTCTTTAGTCGATAGTGATTTAGAGCATTTTTTCATATGACTATAGATAGTTTTGGTTTCATTATCTGAAAACTGAGTTCATATCCTTTGACTGTTTATCAATTGGATAATGACTCAGAGTCTATTAAATTTGACTCAGTTCTTTATATATTTGAGAAATGAGGTCTTTCTCAGAAAAACTTGCTGTAAAATTCCCTCCTTCACCCCCCTCAGTTTTCTGTTTTCCTTTAATCTTAACCACATTAGTTTTGTTTGTGCAAACCCTTTTAAATTTAATGTTATCAAAGTTATCCATTTTATATCCCGTAATGCTCTCTATCTCTTGTTTGGCAATAAATTCTTCCCTTATTTATAAGTATGATAGGTAAACTATTCTATGCTCCCTTAATTTGCTTATGGTATCACCATTTATGTCTAAATCTTGTATCCATTTTGACCTTATCTTGGTATACAATGTAAGGTATTGGTCTATCCTTAGTTTCTGCTAAACTGCTTTTTCAGTTTTCCTAGCAGTTTTTGTCAAATAGTGAGTTCTTGTCCCAAAAGCTTGGATCTTTGTGTTTATCAAATACAAGATTGCTATGGTCACATCCTGATATGTATTGTGTACCTAATCTATTCCACTGATCCACCACTCTATTTCTTAGACAGCACTAGATTGTTTTGATGATTGCTGCTTTGTAATAGAGTTTGAGATCTGGTATGGCTATGTCACCTTCCTTTGCATTTTTTTTAAAAATTAATTCCCTTAATATTCTTGACCTTTTGTTCTTTTGGATGGATTTTTAAAATTATTTTTTCTAACTCTATAAACTAATTTTTTGGTAGTTTAGTATGGCACTGAATAAATAAATTAATTTAGATAAAATTATCATTTTTATTATATTGCTTGGCCTACCCATGAGCAATTCCAATTATTTGGATCTGATTTTATTTGTGTGGAAAGTGTTCTGTAATTGTGTTCATATAGTTCCTGGGTTTGTCTCGGCAGTTAGACTCCTAAGTATTTTATATTGTCTACAATTATTTCAAGTGGAATTTATCTATCTCTTGCTGCTGAGAATTGCACAGTTACTAAATGACTTTTCTGTCCACTTCCTATATGGTAGAGGAAAGGCTTTCTAATTGCCTTCTGAGCCAGACACTTTGTCTTTGTTCCCTTTCCTGCTGGCTACATTTAAGTGAGGAAGGCAAAAACTGCTGTAAGTCTTTGGGTAGAAAGAATGTCAATTTGCTAATTTTTATTCTTCCTCTTGGATGAACATAAAGACATGAGTACATGACCCCGCTGTTGCTCTTCTCCCTGTGATATCTATACTTCCCAGCCTTAGGTGAAGGAATATTAGAGACAGAATGGATTAGGCTGCAATCTTATGAGCTTCAGAAAATTGGAAGAGGACCAAGTGATGAGAAACTAGAATACAAATCAGAGTTTCTGGGCAGTCAGGATCAGTGAGGAGTGAACCCGCTGGTGACCTGCTTGACCTGGTCTAGCAGTGAATTGACACTGAAAAGAAAGAATGCTATCTGTGAACAAGGAAGCAACTTAGTCCCAAGGATATGCCTTTGGAAGAGAGTTTAGTGGGGTGAATTCTTTGTGGCAACCATTTAAGTTTTAGTCCCCTATCTCTAGGGACTGAGGTGATAGAAGGAAGAATATGCCCCTAGATTTTGAGGGGAATGCTTTGTACTTCTATCCTTGTTATACTTTTCATCTCAGTAATTAGCTTGTAGGAAAGCTTATTGATATGAATGGTTAAATGATATCAGGTGCTAATCAAAGATATTGACGACACTGAAGAAATGTTAATTATCACCAGTTAGATGATATTGAGGAGATAACTGGTGATTGGTATTGAGGAGCATTGTAAAAGGGCTTGAGTCAATAACATTAGAAAGATACCACCAACTTCTCAGGGTTACCCCTAGAATCCTGAGGGGAAGATACAGTCTTGCTCTGGTAACTGGAATAAGGAGTGCAAAATCTAGTCTTGCTCTGGGACCTGTCTTGCCAGTGAGAGGGGGAATTTAGGTAAGAATCCTTAGAGTTTATAAACGTTGCATTTACATGTGGCATCCAGAATTGAACATCAGATCTGATGAGTAAAATGAGACTATTACCTCTTTGTTCCTGGGAGATACACTTCTCTTCATGTACCTAACATCACATTCACTTTCGTGGTTGCTCTATGACTCCATGGATTCATATTGAGCAGGCAATCCATCAAAACACCTATCTCATTTTCAGATGATCTTCTGTCTAATCATAGCCATACTTCTCCCAGTTTGTACTAGTGAAGTTAATTTTTAAAAACTCAAGTGTAAGACTAAATTTCACCCTTTAAGTTTTTATTTTATTAGATTAATCCCAATGATCTTCATCAAAATCTTCTTGAATTCTGGCTCTGTCATCCAGTTTGTTAGTTATCTCTCTCAGCTTTGAGGCTGCTGAAAATTTGATAAGCATCCTATATTTGCCTTTATTCAAGTTACTGACAAAATTATGTTAAACAGCTGAGGGCCAAGTGCAGAATTGTGGGGAACTCAATTGGAGACCTCTTCTCAAGCTCATATGGAACTGATCTTTTCATCTGACCAATGCCGATTCCATCTAATTATATTATTGCCTGACTTGCATTTCTACATCTTGTCTACCAGAATAGTATGAAATACTTTAACGAATACTTTTCTAATATCCGGGTAAACCAGACTAAAATCCAGGACATTTACTTTGCCCTCCAAGTTTAACAACATTATCCAAAAAGGAAATATGGTTAGTCTGGCATGACATATTCTTGAAGCCATGTTGCTGATCACGGCTTTATTTTCTAAATGGTCACTAACCATTCGTTTAATAATCCACTTAGAATTTTGCCAGAAATTGAAGTCAAGCTCATCATCCTGCAATTTATATGTTCCACTATCTTCTGTTTTTGAAAATTGCCAACATTTCCCCTCTTCCAATCTTAAAGTTCCTTCTCTGTTCTTCATGATTTTTCAAAAATCACTGACAATAACTCAACAATCTTATCTGCCATTCCTTGTCTAAATATATATTTCATTTGGGCCCAGGAACCTAAAATCAATCACCTTCCCCGTCTTATTTAGCCAAATAGTTTTTTGTTTAGTAACATAACCACATTAATTTTGCTCTGGTTGACCAAGAAAGATAAACCATAATACATAACATTTTAAAAAGAAAGATAAACCATAATACATAACATTTTAAAAGTAGTCTACCATATCCACTTGTTCCTTCACAAATCTATTCTGGGATTCTCTTTGCTTTGATTCCCAAGTGGAGTTTTGAAGAGAAATGTTGCCTATTTCTGAAGTGATTTTAATGCCTTTTCAAATATAGAGTCTTCACATAACAGAAGAAGTCTCTGTGTATAATTGTCATGAAGTTGCACATTTTGCAGCTATAAAATTGATGTAAGTAGGGATGTTGAGTGACAGCAAGACAATTATTTTGTGGAATATTTGTCATTTATAATTCTAACTCCTCCTAATAGGGTCCTGAAGTGCATGATAAAATACAACCAAAGTAAAGCCTGAACTACATTTTGACTATAATGTGAGCTAGAAAAGCTTAAGTATGTTGTTTTGATCCCTAAGACTTATCCTTTTCATATTGCTTTAAATGAAGTTTTAACTTTAATACATGTAACACACTTAGCTAATGAATATGAATTGTTTTGAAGAACTCCGATATAAACCAGCATACAAACTGATGAATCACCATCATTCTGGCATGTTTGTTTTGTTGCTGTTGATTCTGATGTTTACTGTCAGCAAGTTGTTGCTGTTGGTGGTGGTGATAGTGGAGGTAGTGTCTGTGCATGTTTGTTGTTTGCTGCATTTTTTTCAGAGTAAAACATTTTACAACAGCAGTATGGGCTTCAACAGCACCATGGTGGCCACGTTTTCCTCCATGGACAAAGACTTACTGGAACACTGACTTCACCTCTCCCATGGTGGAACTAGGGCACATTGAAATTTATTCTTCTTCAAATCTTCACTTTCCTCAGGTCAGGTTGCCCCCTGGTGGACATCAGTGGCAGCAGCTGCCTACTTGCTCTCCTATTATGTATCACCTTATGTGTAGGTATTAGCTATATTTGTTCTGTCCCTTCCAGTCCAAAGATACTACTCCCTGGTTGAGAAAACAGAAGCAAAATAAAAATTAAGCATATCTATTCTCTCTGCCTTCAGTATTATTTTTCTTACCCTATTCAGTTGTCCCTTTTCCTTCTTTGATAATTCCTTTTTCTCCCAAGATAGATAAAACATTCTTACTTCAAGATTTGTGACTGGGTCCTTTGGAACTGACTGAAACAACCATTATGTTTGGTGTGATGTTAGTTAGCCAAAAAGTAAACAGAGAAATGAAGGCTCACAGGGAGACATCACCAGTGCCAGAAGTAAATATCAAATGTTGTTTCAGTGTGGATGTTTATACTTTTTATAAGAATGCATGTTCGTTGTGAAAACACAGCAAACATTCACTTTTCCTTTAACCTTGTTAACTTTTATCAGAATCTTTCTACAAGAAATGATGATAGCAACAACATTTGAAAAAAATAATTACAATAAAAAAGAAATGACTGCAGAAACAAATGACTTTATTGTTATTATTTTGTTTAAGTTTACACATTGAAAGTATAAACTGTGAATAGGTTGGAGTTTTTGCTTTCCATTTGAATAAGTGAAACTATGTAAAATGTGTTTCAAACTTTAAAGATCTGTATAAATGGGTCTTATTATTATTGTTATATGATAATTTTTTAAATTGTTTCTTTATTTGAATATTTGGAAGAGAGGCAGTGGATAGAGAACTGGCCTTAGATTCAGGAAGACCTGGGTTCATATCCCACCTCTGATTCATACTGTGTGACCCTGGGCAAATTACTTAAACCTCCGAGTATTCCAGGTACATTGCAGAGCAATGGTAGAAGGGGTTTCCGCTATGTTGAGTTTTCCTATGACAATGAACTTATATAATGGTCCAAAAATATTTAAATGTTTATTTTTGTTAATAGCTACTATATTTGGACTTATGAAATTATTTAAAAATACTCACAATTTATTTTTTAAAAATCTCTAAGGATTAAATATCTTCTTTCCAAAAGATAAAAGAGCAATCCTTCAGTCACTCAGTGTTGAACGGATGGTAACTCAGAACCCCATCTGCTGTTGACATAGTCAATCCTAGTAACATAACATTAATAGCACTTGTTTGATGTCTCTGAGTTGTACTGGGAGAAATTCAGGGAAACAATGACAGGACATCATATATGCTCCATTACTTCATCCCTGTCTTATGTAAAAGAAATTGGATTGAATATAACCTGATTAGAACAAATATGTTATATTGTCTACTTATTATTACCATTGATAGTATGTCTCTGTAATTGAATTCACTGGTCCAGAATAAATATGTACTAAGTATTTACATGTACTGTGTGTACGATATTGTGCAACATTTGAGAGACCCAAAAATACATTACAGAAATCCTGCTTTCAAGGAATTTACAATCTAATGGCAGATGTGGTTGAAGAGACTTCTCTCTGCTTAGTTTTCTCTATAAAATGAAAAAACTAGATGATTCTTAAGATCTTTTCCATCTCTAAAATATAAGATCCTGTGATTTTATATGTATGTGGGGTACAATAGAAGGCTAAGTGTAATACATTCTAAAGATCTTCAAAATATTATGGGAAATTTTAGGGCAGAAATTGTTGTTAGTGGGGGTGGTAAGATGCAAGACAATCTGTGGAAATGTCATGAAGGGAGATCACTAGATCTTAGATTTAGAAATGGGTGAACCACTTATGAGGGACTTTTGTTGTTGAGTCATTTCAGTCAGGTCTAACTCTTCATGACCATATTTAGGGTTTTCTTGGAAAAGATACTGGAGTGGTTTGCCATTTCCTTCTCCAGATTATTTTACAGATGAGGAACTGAGGCAAACAAGATTAAGTGACTTGTCCAGGGTCACACAGCTGGTAAGAGTCTGAGGCTAGATTTGAATTTAGGAAGATGAGTCTTCCTGACTTCAGGCCCTGTACTCTATCCACTATACCACTTAGTTGTTCCTATGAGGGACTAACCCCCCCTCCTCCATTTTATAGTTGAGGAAACAGATCTAGTGAACGTCAATTGACTGGCCCAAATTCACGCAGATATATAATAGAATTATAGATGAAAGAGACATGAGAGGTTTTCTAGTCCAACAGATTAGTCAACTGAAGGATACTTGAAGTTACCCTGGGGCATCTCCATGCTCAGGATTGAGTCTCCAGGCTGACAGGTCTGAGGATGCTAAGGTTTTTGAGCTGACAAATCATGGCAGAAGCACCAGCACCATTTGGCCGGTGACCACGTTGACTCGTGAATCAGATGTATTGGAGAGGGCATTACACATTTGTGCAGATGACATACATTAATGGAGCTCATGAAATATGAACTTTGTATATAAATACAATACATATTCAGCAGAGAGGAACACAGCAGAGAGAACATAGCAGAGCACCCCATTTCGCTGGAGAAAGTAGCTTGCCCTATGGTATCATCAGAGATATTCAGCAATTCTTTGGAGGAATGAGCAACAACACTGCAGACATTTTTCCCTGACCCTCCGTGTGTTTTCCTTGAGTGTGTCTACACTGTTAGCATGGTAACAAGAGTGAACAATGAATGAAAAATACTTCTTGCCACATACTTTCAATCTAGTGACACTGGCCTCCTTGCTGTTCCACAAACAAGATATTTCATCTCTCAGCTCTGGTCATTTTCTGTGATTGCCCCCATGCCTAGAATGCTTTCCTTCTTTATCTCTCTCTACTGGCATCCCTTAAGTTTCAGCTTCAATCCCATCATCTACAGGATGCTTTCCCAAACTTCTCTTAATTCTATTGCTTTCTTCTTTTAATCATTTCCTATTTATCCAGAGTATACTTTGCTTATGCATATTTGTTTGCTTGTTGTCTTCCCTATTAGATTGTAGACTCCTTGAGGGCAAGAACTGTCTTTTGCCCCTTTTTGTATCCCCAGTGCAGAGGGAGTGTCGGGCATGTAGTAGGCACTTAATGAAAGTTTATTGACTTATTGACTATTAAGGACCTACTGTGTGCCATGCATTGTGCCAAGTACTGGGTATACAAATGGCTAAAGCAAGGAGCTCATACTCTAATTGGGGGAGGCAAAATATAAAAAGAAAATTCAGCTGCAGGGCATACAGAAAAGCCTGGAAGCCTTAAGTATGTAAAGATAGAGTGGCTGATAAGGCCCAGAGGTCCTTAAGTTATATAAGCAGTTAAGATGACAGTGCTGGAGGACTTCAGGGTATATAAGCAGGGCAAGTGGTGAGGCTTGGTGGTCTTTTATGGTATTAGAAGGAATGGAATTTTGAGTCCAATCTCAGCTAGTGAGTCAAGCAGCAAGGGTAAAGGGGGAAAACAAAGGGACAGGGAATCCCTGGTGTGGTAGAGGCTCTTCCCACTCTCTGATTGTCCCAGACTGCATCTGCCATCCTGGAGGGCATCCTTCTTGTCTTTATACAGCTATGCTCTTTAATTAAATGTCTTTCATGTTGAGTTGATATGTTCTTTTGTTGGCCCAGTAAACACAAATATATCAGTGGGGTTTTGTAAACTGTGGTTTGGAGTATATGATGATGAGCCACAAAATGCTTCATACCAGTGGTAGCTTTTAGGGACTAATGGCTGAGGGGAGTCCTGGGTTCTACATAGAGATGAAGAAACTAAGATCCAAACAAGTTAAGTGACTTGCTCACAGTCACACAAGCAATGACTACAATAAGTAGCAGAGTTGGGTTTTGAATCCAAGTCCCCTGACTCCAGATCCAGTGCTCTTTCCATTATAGCACAATAGTCCTGTATAATAAGTGTCAGATCCAGAATCCACACCCAAGTTCTCTAACTCCAAATCCAGCTTACTCTGCAGTTCCATGTCTTGGGTGGTGCCCATGGTGGGTCTTGAAAGGATGGGAAGGACTTCAACAGACTGGATGTTTATGGGTAGGTAGTCAATTCCAGTCATAAGGATGGTGTTAACACACTTACAGAAATAGAATAAGGAAGAACAAAAATGGGGAATGAAGAAGAATCCATTTTGGCTAGAACATGGAATAATAAATAGCTAGCATTTATGAATTACTTTAAAGTTTGTTAGAATTATTGTGTTATATTCGTAATAACCCTAAGAGGTAGGTGCTATTATTATCCCTTTTTTACAGATGAGAGAAACGAGATAGAGAGAGGTTAAGTGAATTGGCCACAATTACCTAGCTAGTGCATGAGGTAGGTTTCGAACTCAGGTCTTCCTGACTCCAGGTCCAGCGTGTTATACATAGATCCACCTAATTGCCTCATACAGAAAAACATGAAGAGCATATTCATTCAATATGCTAAATTCAACTGCTGATCAAACATTTATTGAGCAGTACTATGTGTGCAGTAGTACGGTTAAGTACAGTTTGGTTCTGCCAAAGTAGTTATTTCATCTCTCTGTAGATAACCACCACTGGGTTGGAGAAAGCTGACAATTGACAATTGTCCCTGTTCCCCCATCACAGTTAATATATATATGTAATCATGTCAGAATATATATATATATATATATGTATATATATATATATATATATATAATGTCAGAATTATGGTCTTCTGGGCCTCAGTTTCCTCATCAGCAAAATTAACTAGTACTAAATGATTCTAAGCTACCTTGTAGTTCTAACAGTCTATGACTCCATGATTCTAAACTTGAAGTTGTCTGTTTGAATTATAGTTATCTTTTTTACCCCCACAACTACTTGGAAATACTGTGATCAATTCTGGGTGCCCCATTTTAACAAGGACATTGGCACACTACTCTAATACCATCAAGGGAACCACTGTCCTTCTAGAAATAATGATGATAATAATAAATAGCTAGCATTTATTTAGTGCCTACTATGCACCAGGGCCCTGTGCTAAGCACTTTACAAATATCCCCTTTGATCTTCACAACAACCCTGTGAGGTAAGTGCTATTATTATCTCCATTTTACAGTTGAGGAAACGGAGGAAGAAGAAGTGAAGTGACTTATCCAAGCTAGTTAGTGTGTGAGACCAAATTTGAACTCAGGTCTTCTTGACCATAGGCTCAATGCTCTATCTACTGTACCACCTAGCTGCCTCTAGTCAGTCAGGCTTGCAATCTTCTCTCTCTCAATTACCCCATATATCCTACTTGTTACTGAATCTTATTATTTCTAGCTTCCCCAAATCTCTCATATATTTCTCTTTCTCTTGACTCACATGGCCACAACCTTAGTTCAAGCCCTCATCTCCTCTCCTATGGACTATTGAAGTAGCCTTCTAATTGTTCTCTGCCTTAATTCTCTCCCCACTCTGTTCTATCCTCCACTCAGCTGTCAAAGTGATTTTTCTAAAGTGGAGATATGACCATGCTTAATGAACTCCCGGGCACCTTATTACCTCCAGGATCAAATATGCACTCCTGTTTGACATTTAAAACTCTACAAAACCTAGTCCTTTCCTATCTTTCCAGGCTTCTTACACTTTACCCCTCTTTCTCTGGAGAGTCAACCTGAAAGTGCCTCAGAGATGTGTGCTTGGCATTGGGCCAGTCAGTCTTTTTTTATCAGTGGCTTGGATAGAGGCATAGATGACATGTTTGTCAAATTCGCAGATGACACACAGCTGGGAGAAAATAGCTAATAATTTGACAATGGAGCCAGGATGCGTGAAGGGCTTGACAGACTAAAAGGAAGCAGAGTGATTTAGTCAGAGGACCTAGGTTCAAATAATAACTAGTTAACTTTTCAGTCAGTCAGGCAGGCAGGCAGTCAGGCAGGCAGGCACCTAGGATTTATCGAGCCAAGCATTGTGCTGGGTGCTGGGATATAAATACAAAGAGAAGAAAGACAATCCCAACCCTCAAAGGGCCTACATTCTAAAGAGGGAAGGATAATGCATAGAAAAATGCTGAAAAGGGGAGAGGAGGGGTGGTCCAGGATAAGGGAGGGGGAAAGGTAGAAGAGGTCCTGAGTGCATCCTGGAGAAGGATAAAAGACTTTTTATGGACCTTGGTTTCCTTTTATGTGAGTGAGTCTAACTAGATGATCTTAAAGGTCCCAGATGTACATATTAGGCTGAATTGAATAAGAGTACATTTAATGGAAATATTTGTTGTGTCTTTCCCAGGGCCAGTGACAGTGCATTCAGGCCCCAGTGAAACTCTCCCCCCTTTCTCCCCCCCAGAGGGGTGAGAAGAGAGGAGGAAATTAAAGGGAATTAGATTAATTGGATTAGAGAGGAGGGGAGGATGGAAGGGGAAGGGTCTTTCCCTTCTCATAGCTCAACCAAAAAATCTTTACATGAGATTTGTACAGATGTACAAAAAATCCTAAATGTGCCCTGTGTGGCATACAAAGTGAAACATGAAATAGGAAGAGAAAACATTTATTCTTAAAGAACATATACAAATTTAAAGAACACTTAAAAATCTTATTTAATAACCACATTTTTATAAGTCACACTGCGGTACTCACAAACTGCAACCTTGCAAATTGCAATTTTTCTCAAATTGTGACACATAATCCAACACTTAATTACTTGCAAAATGTAACTGATTGCTTTTCACTAGGATGTTATATATTTGTAACATTGATATGTGCTCTTATATATTTGAGAACTGATGAAATATAATTAGAAATATTTAAAAAGTAAATTTTATTTTTATAGAATATGTATTAGGCCATTCAAATTTTTATGATTAAAGAATAACCAAACATTACAAAAATGAATACTTTATCATAATAAGGTAAAATTGTATCTAAATTTCCCAAAATACACCTTGATTTACAAAAAACTCCTACATTTAAAAAATAATCAATTCAGGAAAGTTGTGAGTGTACATAAGATGGGACGACACTATCATACTGTCACACTGTTAAAGTACAGAAGCAAATATTCATATGAATTCATAAATAATTGGAAATGCTTGAATCATACTACAGATGATAATTTAGAAATGTATGTATTAAATACAATACATATGTATATGTGTACATATTTTATATTTATGCATATTTCATACATACATGAATCATATTAAAATTTCATTATATTCTGTTCTTAGGATACAATTAGTAGTTCTCTGGTTGATTAGAATCTACATTGATATATGACAGAATGTTCTATATGATAATGTTCTTTGAAGTTCACTGATTTTTATAGTAGATGTCAAAGGCAACCAACAAATAACATTATCAAGAAAAACAAAAACATATGCAAAATATGGTAGAGTATTTTTTTTTAACCACGATACCTTGCTAGCATGGGAGAATCAAGATAGATAATATTTATGTTGGCATTTCATTTGTTGTTGCTATCTGGTAGTACATTGTTCAGATTCCTTCAGTAATCCCCTTTTACCTCCCCAGATGGTAAATATTAAAATCTGGTGCTACTTTCAATATCTGTGATTTTATTAGTGTGAATATATCCTTTACCAGTACAGATTATAACATTTCACAGCTTAGGAGAAAGTATTTATGATTTGCTGTAGCTAAAATGAACTTATCATCACACAAACTGCTGGTTCTCAGAAGATGGCTGTACACATTTCCATCCCCAATTCCATGCTTGAAGTCTTTCCAGCTATTCTAATTCTTTTGAAGCAACTTTATCCAAAGTTACTAATGATCTTTTAGTTGCCAAATTCAATGGCCTTTCCTCAGTTCTCTTTCTCCCTGACCTCTCTGCAGCCTATGACACTGTTGATCACTCTTTCCTCCTTGATACTGTCTTCTCTCTAAGTTTTTGGGATACCACCACTCTCTCCTGGCTTTCCTTCTACCACTCTGATAGCTCCTACTCTGTCTCCCTTCCTGGATCCTCCTCTATATCATGCCCTTTAACTGTAGGTGTCCCTCAGGATTCTGTCCTGAGTTCTTTTTTCTTCTCACTACTTCATTGGTGATCTCATTAGTTTCCATAGATTTAGTTACCTTCTATTGCTGATGATTCTCAAATCTACCTGTCCTACTTCAATTTATCTGTTGACCTCCAATCTTACATCTCCACTTGCCTTTCAGACATCTTGAATTGGATGTCCAGTATGTATGTGTGTTCAGTTGTTTAAGTCATGTCCAACTTTTTGTGACCACATTTGGTGTTTTCTTGGCAAAGATACTAAGTGGTTTGCCATTTCCTCTTCTAGTTCATTTTACAGATGAGGAAACTGAGGCAAATAGAGTTAAGTGACTTGCCCAGGGTGACACAGCTAGTAAGTGTCCGAGGTCAGATTTGAACTCAGGTCTTCCTGACTCTAGACCTGGTGCTCTATCCACTGTGCCCTCAGTTGCTCCTTGGCATGTAGTTGGAATTTAATAAATGCTTGCTACGAGGCTGGTATCTCTGGACAGTAGAAAGTAGACCAGATTTTGGTTGTGATATAATTACATCTACCTCTATATCTACATGTACATCTGTATCTATATCTATTTATCAATACATACATACAGATACATATATGCATACACCCATGAACACATGCACACACATATTATATATATATATATATATATATATATATAAAGTTAATTATATAAAGATGAGTGATTGAATTAAGCATCTTCAAGAAACCACAGTTTGGCCTAAGAATTTTTATATTTTTTCCTTCTAAAGATGGTTATAGAAAAGATCTCCATCTATTTAAAAAATTTCATTGATTTCCATTGTTACTTTTGAGGTATAGCTCAAAGATTTGTGGCTAGATTACAAATTTCAGACATATATTTTTCTACTTTTAGCAACTTAAAAGCTTCCCTACAGTATTGCAAAGCACTGGAGGGGAAATACCGGATTAGTTATCCTAGTGATCCCTTCTAATCATAAGATTAATGATTCTGTATATATCTATCATCTGGATGGATCAATCCCACCACATACGTAATTGACACAATATTGTGGGATGAAAAAATCAGACACGACGTTAGGTGCTCTTATTTGTGTATGTGTATTTGTGTGTGTGTGTGTGTGTATGTGTGTGTGATAGATCCTCTTGGTAGTTGGTGAAGCCTGTGAAACATTCAGAATAATGTAAATAAATAAAATGAAATTCATAGGATTATGAAGGAAATCAAATATATTGAAATATAATGATCAAAATATTAAAAATGTTTTTGATAGATTCCAGTTTAAAGACTTCTGCCTCGGGGGACTTGAAGAGTTGTTCTTTTAAAAAGACCTTCAAAATGCAAGTTGAATTTTTCATAAGAAGAAAGAATTATTTGCAAATTTTCCCTTATCCTTAAAATACTCCCTCCATTACCATTGCCACGCAAATAAAAAGTCATATCTGTAAAGAAGCCCACTGAGACTGTATATAAAGCAACACATTCATCAGAATTTTTGCTAATATTAAACTTTTATTATCAATCATCCCATCAATGAATAAATACTGAGTGCCTGCTCTGACTTAGGCATTGGGACAGGAATTACACTTTCTGGGTAGAAAAAAAAACCCAATTAAATAAATTCACCTTAGTCTATTGTTTAACTTTGGGTGATGGTATTTAAAATGTGCCACGTTATACCACTAGGTGGAGGCAGGATTCTTTTCCAGGTTCATATTTGCTTCCATTTAAAGGCTGTGATAAAAGACACAATTCATTGCTCCATCCGTCAGATAGTGCAGTCGAGTATTGGTCGAACTTTGGAAGAAGTGGTGGTCCCAGTTCTACCTGTTTATAAGGACACTCCATATCCTACTATGACAAAGACTGACCTGGGAGCTGTGTGACTTTTTGCAGGTCCCTTACTATCTCTAAGGTTTATTTTCTTTATTTATAAAATGAGAAAGTTGAACTAAATGATCTTTAAGCTTCCTTTCAGCTTTGAATCTTATGGTCCTTTTGTCTATTAGTTCCTGCCTAAAGCAACATTTTGCTCCTTCCCCCCATCCAAAATGCTGGGATTTCATGAGGAAAAAACACGATGGGAGATAGGCAATGGAGGTGAGGGGAAGAGAGGGAGAAGAGGGAGAGAAAGAAAAAAAGAGAGGAGGAAGAGAGAGAAAACAGAAAGAGAGGGAGAGAAAGAGATAGAAAAAGGGGGAGGAGTAAGGAAGGAAGAAATAGAGAGAGGAAGAAAGAAAAAGATAGAGAGAAATGATAATAACTCATTACATGAGTTTTTATGTGAAGATTATTATCATTATCATTATCATTATCATTACAACCGTTCAGTGATAGCTTCACATTGAGGAAATTTGTTTTTCTCTGTGTGTGTCTCTCTGTCTCTGTCACCCTCCCCCTTCTCTTTCTATCTTTTTCTTTCTTTCTTTCTTTTTTTCTTTCTTCTTTCTTTCTTTCTTTCTTTCTTTCTTTCTTTCTTTCTTTCTTTC
>NW_020947390.1:4187298-4220364 GCF_900497805.2 Vombatus ursinus
TTCTTTCTTTCTTTCTTTCTTTCTTTCTTTCTTTCTTTCTTTCTTTCTTTCTTTCTTTTTTTCTCTATTCCTTCCTTCCTCCCCCCTTTCTCTCTCTTTCTTTTGATCTCTTTCTCAAAGCACTGGGCTGGGAATCAGAAAACTCATTTTCCTGAGTTCAAATCTGGCCTCAGATACTACTATTTGTGTGACCCTGGGCAAGTCACTTAATTTGTCTCAGTTTCCTCATCTATAAAATGAGCTAGAGAAGATGACAATTACTCCAGTATCTTTGCCAAAAAAACTCCAAATGAGATTATGAAGAGTCAAACACAACTGAACAACAAAAGTTGAAAAAATGTTTATTGATGTCATTTTGGAAAATCACAGTTCTGTCCCATTGTTGCCATTGCCATCCCCCATCCTAGCACTGAAACTTCCTTTAAAACAAAGAAAAACAGTTACATAAAACCAACCAACAAAGCAGCCATATCTGACAGCAAGCACATAGAATTCTTTTTCATCCAAATGGTTCTCCAGAAACTAGATTACTTATTATGATTAATTTAAGTTCAGCTGCCTTTTAGTGGTATTTCTGTTCACATTATTGCAATCATTCTGTGAATTGTGTTCTTGGTTATGCTTTCTTTACTTTGTGTCACTTTGTATATAAGTCTTCCATGTTTCTTTAAATTGCTCATTTTCATATTTTCTTTCTTCAGTTTCATTTATTTATCGTATTCATATTCTGAAGTCTTTGATGTCTCTGTCCAGTTTTGTACTTCTCAACAGTCAGTATTCTCAGTGTTTCAAGGAATATTTAGAAGGCATTGATTCTACTAAATATTTTTTTTCTTTTTTCCTTTCACCCTCCAAATGATTATGCTCACCTTCACAAGATAAGGTATTCTGGGTTAAGCCATTCTTCTCTATCTGGAGGTATGTCATATTTCAATATTTTATTTCCTTTCTCATAGTTGATGTATGGTCTTGAATATTTCTGACTGGAATTCCATGCCATATGATTTTTCTCTTCCTAGCCACTTGTAATATTTTTCTTTAATCTAGAAACTCTATATTTGTAAATTACATTTCCACAAGTATTATACCTGGGGTTTTTGCTATGGTTGTGATATAAGGATTCTATCAATCTGTATTTTTCCCTTGGCTATCATACTTCTGGATAATTTTTAAAATGATTTTATGATTTCCTGAAATATTGTTTCTACATTTTTGGTTTTAATATGCTCTTCTGGTAGCCTAATCATTTTTAGATTATTTCTCTGCATCCTTTTTCCCTGCCTTGTAGCAGATAACTTACATACTATTCTAATTTTTCTTCCCTTTATTTTGCTCTTATATTTCTTGTTGTATCTTTGACCGTTTTTCAGTTGTTTTCTCCCTTTTAAAAGGTGTTCTAAGCTTTCTAACTTACTCCTTCCCATTTTCTTTTGTTCTTTTACTAGGTTTTCCAACCACTTTTGGAGTTTTTATAGCCATTCAATATTCTTTTTTGGGAATATTGTAGAAATATTTTCTTTCTGGAATTTTATCCTGGGATTTTCTTACCTGATATAATTTTTTATTCATTTTATAAAAGATTTTATTTGATTTGTCATTTCCTTAGGTTTTTCAGTTTTCCATGCCTCCATCTTGATGGGTTTTGATTTATTATTTTTGAAGCATTAAAATTTCTGACTGAATCACTGTTGAGGATAGATTACACTAGGATAGATTGGTGAAGGCTCTTGGTTGTCCAACTCACTTAGAGTTAATTTCAAACTTCCTTTGAGTAGCTAGTGTAGTCACTGACTATAAGGAGCTGATAGCATGGAGACAGGGACAGGAGGAATATGAGACTAATTGTGAAACTTTTCATGTCACTGTTGTTATTATTACTTTAAATTTTCTGTGGGGATTGCCTTGGTGAATTCTTTTCTTTTCTTTTTTTTTTCTTTCTTTCTTTTTTTTTTCTTCTTTTTCTTTTTATGGTGAGGCGATCGGGGTTAAGTGACTTGCCCAGGGTCACACAGCTAGTAAGTGGTAAGTGTCTGGGGCTGGATTTGAACTCAGGTCCTCCTGACTCCAAGGCCAGAGCTCTATTCACTGCACCACCTAGCTGCCCAGAATTTTTTTTCTTTTAATGGTCATTCTTTTGCTCTCTTTGGCACATTTCTAGCTTGTTTTAAGATAGAAGTGGAAAGAGTTAGGTTTGGCCAGAATCTTTCACTTGATTATCTTCTTGTTAAGTTCTCTCTTAGGGAAAACCCAAACATTTTGTTTGAATCAAGAGGACAACTCTGTCTTATTTCAAAATATGAGATTGCTAGGTGGAACGGTAGATAAAGCTCTGGACCAGGAGTCAGGAAGACCCCAGTTCAAATTTGACCTCAGACACTGAACCAGCTGTGTGACCTTAGGCAAGTCACTTAAGCTTTGTCAATCTCAGCTTTCTCATTAGTAAAATGGGAAGAATAATAGCCCCTGCTTCCCAGGGCTGTTGTGAGGATAAAATAAATTAACATCTAAAAAGTACTTTGCAAACCTTAAAGCCCTATATTAATACTAGTCACATTATGTAATAATCATATTTATTATAACTTTGAGTGAGTGAGTTGACTAAACCATAGTATTCAGTATAGAAATTATTTTGGCTTTATCCTGTTTCTGATAATTTCTAGCTGCATGACTATGGGAAAGTCACAAACTTTTTGGGCTTCTATTTTATCATATGTAAAATGGGGAGAATAGAACCTGAACACCTTTCTCACAGAATAATTGTGAAGCTCAAAGTGAGAAAATGTTTATGCTTTGCAAAATAGAAAGTGCTGTACAAATGTCAGAGACAGCTAGAGGGTGTGGTGGATAGAGTGTCAGCCCTAGAGTCAGGAACACTCATCTTCCTGAGTTCAAATCTGGCCTCAAACTCTTATTTGCTGTGTGACGCTGGGCACTGATTCCTGTTTACCTCAGTTCCTTATCTGTAAAATGAGTTGGAGAAAGAAGTGGCAAACCACTCCAATATCTTTACCAAGAAAACCCCAAATGGGGTCATGAAGTCAGACACGACCGATCAACAAAAATAGGAATGTCAGTTATTAATATTACGTTCAATTTTTTTTTTTTTTGGTGAGGCAAATGGGGTTAAGTGACTTGCCTAGGGTCACATAGCTAGTAAGTGTCAAGTGTTTGGTCTGAGGCTGGATTTGAACTCAGGTCCTCCTGACTCCAGGGTTGGTACTCTATCCACTGAACCACCTAGCTGCCCCTACATTCAATTTTTAATTAGACTGAATTCACTACAGTTTTCTAGTACCAATCCACATGATTGTCTACAAACAGGAGGACTATTATCTGGAGGACTTCACTATCTACAGAGAATCCTTTTCCCACTTGAGATCTCTGCTGGCCATCCTAAATAGCCACGACAAATACCTTTGAAAGGAACTGTCTCCTTGTTTTATGGCTCACATAATATTAATAAGAAGGATATCTTCAAGCAAATAAGTGCATATGGTATTATACCTTTTAAGGAATCATGTGTGACTTTTTTTTTTTTTTTAAAGACTGGTATGTTGCTTAGGCTGGAAGTGCAGGGGCTACTCATAGGCCTAATCCCACAACTGATCAGCAAAGGAACTTTGTCCTGCTCTGTTTGCAACATGAGCTGGTTTACCCTTCCTTAGGCAACCTGGTGCGCCCTGATCCTGGGGGATCATCATATTAATCCACACTTACTTCAGACACCAGATTGACTGAGCCCACTGAAGCTCAGACCTTTTGAGCTCAAAAGATCCTTTAACCTCAGCCTCCTTGGTAGCAGGATTACAGTCATGTGTGAATTGGATGTACACATGGTAGAGACACTGCTGAAAAAGAACCTTAAAATGGAATTTTAAGCATAATGAGAGCTTTTATTATACATGTCAATTTATTATATATATCAATCAGGAGACAGTAAAGATATCCTTATTAGAGAAATTTGATACAAAGAATTTCCCCCCTCCCCCATTTGATTACTTCCCTTCTTGTTCTTGGTGCATTAATTTTGTCTGCGCAGACACTTTTCAGTTTCATACAATCAAAGTTATCCATTTTATCTTTTGTAATTGCCTTTTATCCTTGTTTGGTTAAAGGTATATCTCCTGTACATAGCCATGAGAGGCATATAAACTACTTCTCTTCTAATTTTTTTAATAGTATCATCTGTAATATTAAAGTCATGTATCCATTTAGAGTATATTATGGAATATGGTGTAAGGTGTTGTTCCAAACCTAATCTCTGCCAGATTGCTTCCCTGTTTTCCCAGAAGTTTTTATCAAATAGATAAAGTTTGATATAAATTTTATATCAGTATTATACTAGTAATTTATGTTTTCTGATTTTCTGATTTTAAACACAGGCTGTTTGAGTCTCATTGTTTCTGATTCTCCCTTGTTTAGTCTATTCCATTGATCTACCTCTAGTTTTTAACCAATAACAAATCATTTTGATGACTGATATTTTTCATATAGTTTGAGATCTAGAAATTCTGTTTCTCCCTTCATAATTATCTCTTCATTATTTCTCTTGCTATTCAAGACCTTGCATTTTTCTAAATGAATTTTGATATTACTGTATCTAGTTCTGTAAAGAATCCCTTTGAATATTTCATAAATATAATATTAAAAATGTAAATTAATTTTGGTAGAGTTGTCATTTTTTTTTGTATTGTCATGGCCCAATCATGAGCAGTGATTATTTTAGCTGTCCTTTATTTCTTTAAGGAAAGCTTTGTATTTGAATCTAGGCAAGTTTTTGAGTCTTGGTAAATCAATCCTCCAACATTTTATAAATTTTGTAGTGGCTCTTATTCTTATAAACTTGAAATAGTTCTTTATGTATGTTGTAAATAAGACTTTTATCAGAGAAATTTGCTGTAAATATTTTCCCTAGTTACCTGTTCTCTTTTAACTTCATTGGTGTTTTTGTCTCAAAGTTTTAAAAACTTTTAAATTTTATGTAATTGTAATTGAAATTGTCTTCTGTGATCTTTTCTATCTTCTCTTTGGTTGTGAATTCTTCCCCTATCCATAGACCTAAAGTATAATTTTCTCCTGGTTACTCTAATTTGTTTATGATGTTATCCTTCATCTTTAAGATATGTATGCATTTGTTGTTTATTTTGGTTTAAAGCATGAGATGTTGGTCTAAATCTAGTTTTTGCCAGATTGCTTTCCAGTTTCTTCAGAAATTTTTTGTTTTTGATAGTGAATTTTGAATGAAATAGCTGGGATCTTTGAGTTTATCAAATGTTAAACTACTGTATTTGTTTATATCTGTATGTTGTGTACCTAATCAGTTCTATTGATTGACTTCTTTAATTCTAAACCAGTATCAAACCATTTTGATAAGTACTGCTTTGTAATGTAGTTTGATGTTTACTAGGCTGTCTTTTTTCCTCACTTTGTTTCATTATTTTCCTTTAGGTTCTTGACCTTTTGTTCCTCAGGATGAATTTTATAATCATTTTTTCTAACTTTATTAAGCAATCTTTTGTTAATTTAATTGGTATGGAATGGGATAAGTAAATTAATTTAGGTAGTATTGTCATTTTTATTATATTGTCTCAGCTTGCCCATAAGCAATTAATATTTCTCCAATTATTTAGATCTGTTTTTATTTGTGTAAAGAGTGTTTTGTAGCTGTATTTATGTAATTCCTCTGTGTATTGCCAGGTAAACTCATAAGTATTTTGTGCATTTTGGAGTTACTTTAAATTGCTCTTTCTATTTTTTTTTCTGACAGATTTTGTTGGTAATATATAGAAATACTGATGATGTAGGTGTATTTATTTTATACTTTTCAACTTTGATGAAGTTATTCTTCATTGCAATTCTTTTTAGTGAACTAAGAGGCTCTTTAAGCAAACCATTATATCACTGCAAAAATATAATTTTATTTTCTTTTTGCCTTAATTCCCTTTTCTTGTCTTCTTGTTCTGGCTGACATTTTTCATACAATATACAATAGTGACAGTTATAATTGACATAATTGCTTTGCCCCAATCTTAAATGGAAAGTTCAGCTCCATGATATATAATGCTGACTTTTGGCTTCAGATAGATCCTACTTACTATATTAAGGAAAGATCCAATTTTTCCTATGTTTTCTAGTGTTTCAAATAGAAATTAATATTGTAATTTGTTAGAAGTCTTTTCTGTATCTATTGATATAATGATGTGTTTTTTGTCATTCTTGTTATTAATATGATCTATCATGTTGATAGTTTCCCTAATATTAACCAATTCTACATTCATTGCTTAAATCTTTACTAAAATATTATTTAAAATTTTGGGGGGTCAATATTCTTTAAGGACATTGATCTGTAGTTTTCTTTCTCTATTTTGACTCTTGCTAGTGTTGTTATATTTGTGTTATAGAAAGGATTTCATAGGATTCCTTCTTTGGCTGTTTTTGCAATCACTTTGTATAATATTGGAGTTAAGTATTTTTTGAATATCTGATAGAATTACTTATAAATCTACCTAGTCTTCAAATTTTTATCATGATACTTCTATTTCATTTGTGGTACTATCAGCTTTTCTTTTCTGAAGTAAATTACTATTCATTTGGAATATGTGTGTGTGAGTGTGTGTATGTTATTATATTTTTATAATTCCCCATTCTTTCAACACTGTGTAGTATCTTTAGCTCTTATAATATTTTGGGAATAAATTTGACTTTATATGAAATCATAACTACTCTTCCTATATTTCTGATAATAGCATATTATACCCTTTTAAATTTTTTGCTTGTAGTATATTTATATCTTTTTGTTATAAATATGGTCATTTTAGCTAATATACTCTTGAATTTTTAAAAAGTTCAGAATATAACTTTTAATAGGAGAATTTAACCCATTCACATTTAGTATTGTAGTTATTTTATTTGAGTGATATAAAGGATAGCCTCAGAAAATGTATGACCAGAAATAAAGATGGGCCATCACATAGTGATAGCAGGATAACCAACCAAAAGACAGCCTACATGCTCCATTTGTATCCACACAATATCAAGAAAATGAAAAAAAAAAAGATCACTACTTTTGGTGGATAATTTGGCAGATTTATAGTAGGCTATGGATAGGAACCACATAGGATAGACAGTCAAGGATGGGTTGTGATCTACATTATTGAAGGGCATTGTGATAGGACCATTGTTTCCCTGACACAACTTCTTTTTTTCATACCTACATTATGGGGAGGCTTTACCTAAAAGAAGACAAAACTATTATTGAACCTGACTGGCTCCAGTTTCCCTGGTGCTTCCTCCTCATTTAGGGGTATAATAAGTCTCAGCCTTGTGAAGATTTGATGGATACTGAAAACTACACTAGTTGCCATCTCCTGATAATTTGGTGGATCAGAAGCATTATTATGAGGAAGTGAGGGAGGCTGCATCTACCAAAGCCGAAGATAAGTGTCATCATATTCCTGTTGCATATCCTTTCTCTGCTAGGGCAAAGTAAATCTCCATTTGCTAAATGTTTAATGACTTACAAGTGCCTAATTTTGTTCCCAAATCGAACTTAAAGTAAGAGTGCTAGCTAGCATTAGAGCCTTGCCTCAAACAGGGATACAAACGTTGATGGATCACAGAACCACTGAAATATTGGATTATTAGAGGATATTTTACTTTGTGCCATGATTTATTACTGCTACACTACTGCTGCTGCTGCTATTTTAGGAAGAGAACATAATTTTTACTGATCTAATTATCATACTACCTTTCCTGAATCTATCATATTTAAAACAAATCATTCCCATAATTGATC
This sequence comes from Vombatus ursinus, assembly GCF_900497805.2. NCBI lineage: Eukaryota > Metazoa > Chordata > Mammalia > Diprotodontia > Vombatidae > Vombatus > Vombatus ursinus. The sequence continues at coordinate 4,195,094 of NW_020947390.1, forward strand.
CTTTAAAATTATATATACTTACCTGAAGTTTGTACTACCATCTACTAGATTAGAGCTGTGCTTTGAGATTTGTTTAATTCTGCCATTTTCTCACCATTTCTTTATTGCTATATCTCACTTATCTGAAACATACTTTTGTTTTTCCACCTCCTGGCTTAACATAGTGCCTAGTGTGTGGTAAGTACATAAATGCTTGTGAACTGATTGTGTTTGAGAAATAGTGTACATACTTTTGTGTTTACCTTTTCCCCCCTTTCTCTTCATTGTCTTTTTAATTAAATCTAAGGCCTTTCTTTTACCCACAATTATTTTGGCTTATTTTCCTTTTCCTTGCTTCTGTCAGTTGTGATTTTAATTAATTCATGTTAGTATATCAATTCTCCTGTGTTTTTCACTGCTTAAAGAATTCTTCATTTATCTCTGTAGTTCAGGAATATGACTCTAATATGCCTTGGGTTCTTGAATTGTAGATACTTTATGAATTCTTTCTATTTGAAGATTATTACTTATTCTTTTCAACTTTGAAAGATTCTCCTCAATTATTTCTTCAAATATATTGTAGAAGTTGGTCTATTTTTTCTGGAAAACCTACTATTTTGTAGCTTGATCATCTTAGGCTATTCTTGCTTGGTTGTGTCAATGCTATTTTTTGTTATTGTCGTTGTTGCTTCGGGTGATATTTTAACACCAGTCTTTTGATTTCTTCCTTCATCTCTTTCAGTCTTTGTTTGTCTCCCTTTATTTCTTTGGGGTACCTTGTATTCATTGTAACTTGTCCCTCAGAGTTTCTCTCATCTTAGTTCTTACATCAGCACCTATTTCTTCCTTTGTCTGGTTGTCCAGTATTCTTAGCCAGCAGGTTGTTTTTTTTAATGTTTGGTTTTCTTTGATTTGCTTGTTATTTTTAAGGTTTATTTACATTGCTTATGTTGTGACTTTGAAAAATGTTCTTTCTCTGTAGTATTTCTGGGATTCGTGTTGTAGGGCTTATTTGGAGTTGATACCCATGCTGTCCCCATGCAATCATCTCCCTAGAAGTTTTACACTAGGGTCATCTTAAGGTATTCTTATGGAAGGCAAGTCTTGAGGGAAACTGAAACAAAACAAAAGACACAGAGAAAGTGTGGGATCTCTAAGATATAGAGGTATATGTAAATACAAATACGTAAGAATAGGCAGAGAAGGATTGGTAAGGCAAGGTAGGGTGAACCTATTGGTTGAAACTGAGAGTATATTCAAGTATGGATGTGTTTGAGGGATGCTGCATTCTGTTCTGTTCAAGGACCTTTTCTAGGCATTCAATTAAGCACACAAGACAGATGTAGAATAGGTTACAGAAATCAATCAAAAACAACTGGTAGAATCCTAGTATTCATTAATTTTCTCCATTTTTCTCCTCTTCCTTTACTTCATCTCTTTCTCTTTCACTTCCCTTCCCCTTTTCTTTTCCCTCTTCCTGCAGCCTTCAGAAAACATTTATTAGGTTCTTACTAAGTGCCAGTCACTGTGCTAAGCACTAGTGATACAAAAAAATGGAAAAAAACAAAAACAATCTCTGCCTTCAATGAACTAACATTCTAATGAAGGAGACAAAATGCAAATAACTGAGTATGTACAAGATACATACAGAGTAAATGGGAGGTAATTTCAGAGTGAATGGCATTAACAAGGATTCATAACTTGAGATCCATAAACTTATTTTAATGATATTTTAATAATTGTATTTCAATAATATTTGTTTCCTCTTTAATTCTATGCATCTTATTTTATGCACTTAAAAGCATTCTGAGAAGGAATCCATAGGCTTTACCAGGTTGGGAAAGGAGTCCAAAAAAGGTAAAGAACACTTTTCCTAGTAGCCGGGAGCTGGTGTGGAAAATTCTCCTGCAGTAGGTAGAATTTAAGGTGAGACTTGAGGAAACCAGAAAAATTAAGAGGTAGACATAAAGTAGGAGAACATGTCAGACATGGGGGATAGTCAGCAAGCATTTATTAAGCACCTACTATGTGTCATGCTCTGTGCTAAGTGGCGAGGATACAAAGAAGCTAGACTGCATTAAGAAGAGAGTGCACAGAAAGGAAGTAGAGCTTTCTCAAGGAGTTTAGCCACAGGAGGGAAGAGATGGGATGCTACATAGTAGGGATGGATGATCATGTGAGGTTTTTCTGAAGATGGAGGAGACATGGATATGTTTGTAGGCAGTAGGGAAGCAGTTACTGGGCCAAGAAAGATTGAAGGTAAGTGAGAGAATTATGAAGGGTGCAATCTGCTGGAGAAGACAGGATGGAATGGATTACTTGTGTAGGTAGAGAGGTTTGCCTTGGCAAGGAGAAGGGCCACTTCATGATATGAGATGACGGTAAAGGTGGAGACAGTGATAAAAGCCATCCATGTGATATGAGATAAAGAGAAGATAAAAAGAGAGCCCTTGAAGACTGGCTTCAATTTTTTTTCAGTAAATTGTGAGGCAAGGTTCTCAGTTGAGGGGATGGGAGGAAGGGGTGCCATAGGACATTTGAAGAGGGTTATGTAAGTTAACATACATAGTCCCACTACATTCCATCCCGCTGCTGCAGCTGCCTAGGATGATATATAACTAAGAATACAATAATTATGAGAACTATCATATAGAAATTTCATATATCCATATAGAAATTTCGAATATGGTGTTTTTGTTACTTAGGATTAGGATAAACAATATACACAAGCATTAAATGTCACATTAAGCATTGGAACATCTTTAAATAAGTGCTTTGATGGATCACAGAAGTCTCCAATTTTTTTCCAATTGTCTCACGGTCACTTATGGCAAGTCTTTCTGAAGGCCAAGATTCTTTCCGGGTATTAGATGTTATATGGGTTTTTAATTCCCTCTTATTTTTTCTGATGCTCTGCAATTATTCATCTGGAGACAAAGAATGGTTCACTTTTGGCTCATTTTCTCCTCATCTTTTCTTAATTTATGTGGCAATACTACTCCTAGTCTTCTGTCATCTTCTACCATGATGTTTGCAAATGAGCTTGTACTCTAAGCTGGTATTGCTCTTATTTGCTATATTAACCACCTTTCAACAGGAGATTAAAAGAGCTTGTTGGCTGAGTCAGTTTCTGATCTTTTACCCACTTTGTTGTGACAGTGGTTTCCATCAGTTAGACTTCTTTAAGGAATAATGATGCTCAGAATCAATGTCCTTGCTTTTTGTCCATTATCCATTTTCTTTTTAGCTGACATATTATTAAAATAGATCATGTGGGAGCTGCTATATTTGCATTCTCACATTTTTCCTTCTATTCTAGTATTCATTTTAAACTTAGCTTTTACAACTCCACGATTTGAGTAGGTAGATAGCTGATTTTGGAAAGGCTGCTACCTCTGTAACTAGTCTCTTCGTCAAATCTTTGTTAAGTCTACCTTTGTTAAGATAGCCTGACATAGTAAGGAACAGTGTGAAGCAGTGGAAAGAGAGAGCAATAATACAATGGGCTCCCACCAGAGGGAGTGGACTCCCTCTCAGGAAAGGTCTTGGAGAAGAGTGATGGCATTCTATCCTGCTTTGGCTGGCAGATGGTGGCATAGGGAAGAGAGAACTGGAGTTCAAATCCTGCCTCAGACATTTACTAGTTGTGTAATGTTGGGCAAGTAGCTTAAATTAACATCCTTCAGCTTCAATTTCCTGATGTGTAAAATGGGGAAGATACTGGTGCCTACTTCATAAGGTTGTTGTGAGGGTCAGTTGAGATAATATATGCAATGCACTTTGCAAATCTTAGGATATTATATAAATGGTAGCTATTATTATTATTGTTAGCTATTTATTTTTCTGAAGCTCTTTCTCCAGAACTATACTACTCTATAGGTTTTATGTTTCCTCCTCTGAAAAGACTTCAGTTAGTTGATGCAGCACAGAGATGCCCTGGGACATACTTTCTCCTCAGACTATTGCAGTCTTTTCTCTCAATATAAGTGCATAGACAAGGTTTGAGTCAACTCTCAGAAAGGAACAAGGTATGTTTAGCCTAGAGAAGAGAAATTTTGGAGGGAGGCATACTTTCTATTTTTAAGTGTTTGAAGTGCTTTACACAAAAGGTGGATCAGCCTTGTTTTGCTTGGCACTAGAAGACAAAATTAGGAGCCATGGTGGAACTTAAAAATTTAGGCTTGCTATTAGAAAATCTTCCTAAAACCATCAGTGATCCAGGAGTAGAATAGGCTGACTCTGTAGGTAAAGGAGTTAGTCATCAAGCAAAGACTGAGTCACTACATGTTGGGGGTATGGCCAAGGTATTCTTGTTCAGGTACAGATTGGACTAGATGGCCTCTTAGGTCCCTTCCAGTTCTGAGAGTCAGTGATTTTAAAATTTTGTGCTAGGACTGAATAATTTTTTGCCACAGTGGAGTATTGAACACTGGATCATCTTTTGCCTATTTACTGAAACCTAGCACCACCTAGTCAAATAAAAGCTGATTTGTTAACATCAATAAAAAGTTACCTTTTCACCTTACTCTTCAGAGAATGAACCTGTCCTTTCTTAAATATAAATATATCTGTATGTATACACACATATATCCATTACAAATCATTTGGATATGCCAGAAATCTGGTTTTACTGCAAGCTGAATTTGTCCCCACACACAAAGTGACAAAGATAATGTATTTTTACTAAGAAGTGGAAGGCTTGCTCACAATTGCCATCCTTGTACCCTAGCACTAACACTAGAACAAGGCTCTGCAGTGTTATTAATTTTCTTTCACCTTCAGAGTTTTTCTTTGTCTATAAATTTCAAGGTTATTACATGCTATCATTACTCTGGCCTTATGCATGAAGATGGGGGGGGTGCATTTTCATTATTACTCATTAAAGGTTCAAGGGACTTACTCCCTTTGTAAACATGTCCTGAAAGGGAATTCTAGTCAGACCATTCTCTAGGGAGTTATGTAGTTAGAGCTGTGTAGAGTACTGAAAAGCTAAATTATTTGTCCAGGATCTCACAGTCAGTCAGTATGTGATAGAGGAGGGACTCTGGGTGCCTTAATTTCATCAGTGCTCACTCTGTGTGTGTGTGTGTGTGTGTGTGTGTGTGTGTGTGTGTGTATGTATGTGTGTTATCCTGAGACTAGTTATTATTTAAAGAGGGATATAAAAGCACTGAATTCAACTAATGGCACTTTAGAATTTGGAAATGTTTGGTGAAACCTTTTTCCCAACCTAATAGTAGTGCCAGAACGCAATTCTCAATGCCTCTACCCCAGTTATATTGCCAAACGGGTATCAATAAACATTTGGTACATTGTTAATATTTCCGAAAAATATGCACTTCTATCCCATGTCACTTTCCTTGACTGCTTCTTTAAGGGAGATGGTTCATGCTTTATACTTTTACTTGGTGCCATCTATAGTTGTGCTTTCTTTTTCAGCTTCATAGGAATTTTGATTATGAGGAAATTTTGGGGTGTATTTTCCAAGTTCTGATTTTTTTCTTACTTTCTGGGACACCAATTTGATCATAGTTGACAACTGGACCATTTGATCCTTTCTTATAGTAAATTTGAACAGTTTGGGACAACTCATTAACTTAATCACAATGGAAGGTTACAGTGAGTGGATCATTTACTCCAGAAGTTACCTTTGCTCCCATTTATGAAAAAACAAAAACCCAGAGAACAATATCAGACCTAGGGATGATCTGGCATGTTTATTTTAAGTGGTTGTCAAGGGCTGAAAGGTTATCTCTTTTCCCACTTAATTAAATTCCTGCTTTAGAAATTTGTTTTGTGGTGGTAACACACTGTTCCAGATATCCTCTTTAACCATATAAATGCTCCTACTAGGGATATACTGTGAAGGAATCATGGATGAGAAGATGAGAAGAAGGCACATAAGCACCCAAGAATCAAATCAATTTATTAACCACAGGCATATAACTATGTGTGTGGATGCAGACCCATGGACACATAGTTATGGTGGTGGCTCTGGTGTACCTTTGGCTTGTATCCCAACTGACAGCCCCATCTCCAGGGAGGGAGGATTTTAGGAACAATCAGTGGAGTGGTCTGGACTGGGACCCCACCCCATCAGCCACAAAATGATTAGTAAAGTTTGACAGCCTTATACACTTGGATTAGATGAAATTTACTAAGATAATAGTTTTCTAACTTAGTATTTCCTAACCCTAAATATGACTGATCAAGCCAGTTGTTAGGTACATAGGAACCTCTCAGTATATAGGTGTGTTAATCAGTGGTCAACCTTGGAGACACTTCAGTCTGCTAGGGCCTAGAAATGGGTTGATTTTCATATATACATTTGTATTATTGAAAATGGATTGTTGATTAAGGGTTGAGTGGATTGTTAGGGGATGACTTATTAAACTCCATTTGGGTTCTCATTTCCTTTTTTTTTTTAATCTCCATACATGACACTTCAGCACCTTACTGAAGGAAAAACTTAGATCAGCTGGTTTCTTGAAGTATCTTCTTTTTCCCCAGTTGCCACAAAAAGACTTTCATTGTTACTTTAACAGCCCAAGGAAGTACCTTTCTCTTCTTTATCTTGTCTTACAAGTTAGGATACATTCCTTTTCTATCAACTGTAATTAGTGATATACATCCTCTTCAAGAAGTACACCTTTTAAGGGCAGCTAGATGGTGCAGTGGATAGAGTACCAGCCCTGGAGTCAGAAGGACCTGAGTTCAAATCTGACCTCAGACACATAACACTTACTAGCTGTGTGACCCTGGGCAAGTCACTTAACCCCCATTGCCAAACTAAAAAAAAAAAAAAAAAGAAGTATGCCTTTCTTTTATTTTTCTCATTAGCTGAGTGAAACAAAGTAAAAAGTGACTGCTTGCTGGAGCAGCTGATGAGAAAAATAAAGAAAGATGTACTTGAAGAGGATGTATATCATTAATTACTGGAGACAGTGAGTTTATGTATATATAAATATTAATTATGCATTATATAACATGTACCATTCATTATGGAAGAGTAACACGTATACATATCTTTATCTATATGAATTATAAGAAACACCCATTTCCATCAACTCTTGATGGAATGTATTCACTGAGTGAAAAAACTGTAGTGTCCCTCATTCCTGTGTTTCATTACTGATCTATTGGCATTGGCTAGTCAACGAATTTAAGGAGAGCTCATGTAATTAAATTATTAGAGATGGGCAAGCCAGGTTTTTGGCATGAAGTGTGATAATGAGACACCAAATTGGTAAATTGTGTTGTTGGAGGAAAGGAGAGTGAAAGGTATAGAACATGGGGCTCCCTGGAAAAGGCATACCTGAATGGGATGGCTAGACAGAGGTCACAGAATCACAGAGCCACAGGATCTCAGGGTTTTCATGGCCTCTTTAGCTATCTAGTCCAACTCATATTGGGAAAAGAATCCCCATTATAACACATTTTACAGGTTATATGGCTTTTGCTATAATACCTTCAAAGATGTCCACTACCTCCCAAAACTTTGCATTTTGTTTTTAGATAGTTCTGTTAGGAAGTCTTTTCTTAACTCAAGCCTAGATTTGCTTCTTTGTGATTTATACCCATATTATTTATTTCTTTTCTCTAGAACTGGACAGAACATATCTACTACCTCTTCTACATCAAATCTTAAATACTTGCAAATAGCTACCATGTTCCTCCCCCCTTTTTTTCTCTGGGCTATTTAGACTCATTTTTCCCAACAAATCCTCATGTGATGTGGTCTAAAAGTTTTTCATCATTCTGATTGCCTTTCTCTGGATGGTCTTCAGCTTATTAATGTCCTTTTTAAAAAGTCATGCCCACAACTGTACATAATACTCCTGATATTGAACAAAAGCAGAGTGCAGGGAGGGAGGAGACTATCACTTTAATTCCTGAAAGCTATGCCTGTTTTAATGTTGCCCAAGAACAAATTAGCACTTTTGACTGACATATTACACTGCTGATTCATATTGAACAGGCAATCAATCTGCCAAGTCTCTTCCCCCGCAATTGAGCACCAGAGAAGTACTTGCCTAAAGCTGCACAAGTAGTAAACCTAAGAGCTAAGATTTGAACTCAGGTGCTTTGACTCTTTTTGATATCCCAAGAGATGATAACTGACAACAAAATGAAGACAAAGTTGCCTAACTCTTACTTTCTTACTAACTCTTACTTACTTCTGCATCATATTGTAAAAATATTTCCATACTTCTCTGTATTCATCACACAGATACTTTCTTACAGCATAGTAATATTCCATTAAATTTATGTGCCACAACTTGTTTAGCCATTCCTTAATTGATGAGCATCTACTTGTTTCTAATTCTTTGTTATCACAAAAAGGGCTGCTATGAATCTTGGATGTATATGGGGATTTTAATCTTATCAATGGGCTTCTGGAGGAATAAATCTTAGTAGCTGGAATCACTGGGTCAAAGGACATGCACATTTTAGACACTCTATTTGCAAAATTCCAAATTACTTTTCACTCATGTCCAACAACAATGCTTTGACGTGTTTATCTTCCCACAACCTCTCCAAAATCGACTGTTCCCATCTTTTCTCATCTTTTCCAATTTGCAGGGTATGAGGTGATATCTCAGGGCTATTTTTATTTGCATTTCTCTTATTAGTAATTTGGGGCATTATTTCATCTGATTGTGAATTGTTTTCAATTCTTTTGATAACTATTTATATCCTTTGACCAGTTATCTATTGGGGAATAGCTTTTAGTCACATATATGTAGACATATATACATATATATTTTTATATGCCTTGGATACTAAACCCTTATCAGAGAGATTTGAAACAAAAAATTTCCCTCCCCATGTGACTGTTTCCCTTCGTATCCTAGGTGCATTAATTTTGTTTGTGCAGAAGCTTTTAAGTTTCATGTAATCAAAGTTATCTATTTTATCTTTTGTAATTTCCTCTATTACTTGCTTGGTTAAGAATATTTCTCTTATCCATAACTATGAGAGTTATGTGATCTTTCTTCTATTTTTTATGATAAGATTTTTAATATCAAGGTCACATATCCATTTAGAATTTATGATGGAATATGATGTAAAGCGTTGGTCTAAGTCTAAATTCTGTCACACTGCATGGAAAGTTCTTTCCTAAATAACTTGTGTTTTTCAATTTTTTTAAACACTGGGTTATTGAGTTCCATTGTTTCTGATTCTCTCTTACTCTCTTCCATTGATATGTCTTTCTATTCTTTAGCCACCAGAAGGTTTTGGTGATTGCTGCTTTATAGTTTGAGGTTTGAATGTTCTAGTCCCTACCTCTTTTAATTTTCCCCCTTGGTATTCTAGATCTCTCGTTTCTCTAATTGAATTTTGTTCTTATTCTACTGAGTCTTTTGAAATCTCCCTCAAAATCTTTTCATCTACCTCCCACAATCTTCACTGGCCTGAGTCTTTGCCCCAGATGATTTCTAGGATGACAGAATTGGCCTCAGATGAATGGCAGTCCCATTTCCTTCAGGCCTAGTTAAGCATCATCCCCTTTCCCCGGGACTGCACCTTGTCCCAGTTCCATCCCCTCCTTAGTTATCTGGTTGATCAGTGCTGTACCACAGCAAGGATGCTCCTGCCCCAGCCAGAGGAGTCTTCTTACTTTCCCATACCTCCACCTCCTTCACACAAGGAGGGATGACAGATAGAGTTGAGTACTATTGCAGGCCAGTTCTGGTTTTGCTACCCTATCAGAGTACAGGAGCTGGTGGGGATAGAGTTTTGAAGGAGCATGCTATGTATGAGTAACTAGCATTCTCTGCTATTTGAGGGCAGCTAGAGTGCAGGGCTTGGAGTCAGGAAGACATCTTCCTGAGTTCAAATCTGGCCTCAGACACTTATTTACTAGCTGTGTGACCCTGGGCAAGTCACTTCACCCTGTTTGCCTCAGTTTCCTCAACTGCAAAATGAACTGGAGAAGGAAATGGCAAAACATTCCAGTATCTTTGCCAAGAAAACCTCAAATGGGGGGGGGTCACAAAGAGTCACATGACTGAACGACAACAACAAGCTGTTAGTTAATTAGGTTATTAACTTGTTAGTGCACTTGATATCTTAGGCCAGGGAGACATCTGAAATTGCTTTACCTCTGCCCATAATTCTTATTTTACAGATGTTTGAGAGGTCATCAAGATTAGAGAAAAATATCTAGTTTGCCATCTTCTTGATCATATGGCCCCCATGTTTATTTTTAACTTATTTTCTGGGCTTAAATTGTAGAACTTCCTTTAGCTTCCCTCTTTGCCAAAAGGAGTATTGATTAAGATTATCTGTGCACTCTCTGTCTTTAGAAACTTCAAAGCACAGTAGCTAGGCATGGCTCATGCCCAAATACCAGCAAGTAGAATATAAAGCCCATGGCATTATTCCTGGTAGAGTTATACTCAGGCACTAGAGAGGCCACATGTTGGCTCTGTTGAGATTTTTTTTTTCTGGTCTCAGTGTCGTTACATGTTCAGTATGCAGCTAAAATGTTCAGTTTGTGGGTGTCCTTGAGGAACATAAGGTGTTATTATAGACTCATTGATGTAAGCCCGAGTTCACATTTCCTTGAGCAGTATATTTTCAAAGACTATGCCTTAATCTGAATGGATCACTTTATTTGTTGCTGTTCTGTCATTTTTTTAGTTGTGTCCAACCCTTTGTTGACCCCTTTTTGAGGTTTTCTTGGCAAAGATGCTGGAGTGGTTTGACATTTCCTTCTCCAGCTCATTTTAGAGAAGAGGAAACTGAGGCAAACAGAAGTTAAGTGACTTACCCAGAGTCACACAGCTGATAAGTGTCTAAGGCCAGATTTGAACTCAGGTTTTCCTGATTCCAGGCCCAATGCTCCATCTGCTACTGTACCGCCTAGCCATCTGGAATGGATCATGGCAGGCAGTTTATATACTAAGAAATACTTCCTTCACAATACTTTAGTAACTGTAGAAACTTTTTGGTTCCTGGTTAAGTATGTCCATGTATACCTTGTGAAGTAGTAAGTCACTACTGGTCTCCATATGTATACACCATTAATATACATAGATAAGACATAGAAGTCAGAATGTAGTATATGTCATATGATATAATGTTATATATGCAGGTATATATTACATATGTGTACGTATGTATTTGTGTGTACATATGTGCATATATGTGTGTATGTATGTATGTATATATAATGACATATTCTTGCTACTTCCTTCCAGAGATAAAAATTCAATGCACACAAGTTCCAAAAGTTTGCTGGTACTTATATTCATCAAGTAAGTAAGAAGAATTTGTAGTACATTTCTTTGAATACAATGAACATATGCTTCACACTTCTTTGGCCAATAAAATCTATTTCTTACCAGCCCCAGGATCCTTTGCTGATTCTTATGTCCAAAGTTATCACGTAGAGCTTTTGTGGCCCCAGAATAACATGTTCTGGGTAGCAAAAACCTCCTCCTGTTGTAGGGGATGTATGGGATCAAGTATGGGATCAGTGACAGTCTGATACACAATGTAGTGCACAGCCTTATCTTCTGCCATTGTATTAACAATAGAGTGTTTTCAAACTGGAGCACTGGCAACTTGCTCTTTTGGCTTCTCTTCAATGGCCATCCATTTTCTTCTCCAGTCATTAGCAAGACAACTTGGACAGAGAAAATTGGTTCAATGAAATGAAATTCGTGAATGCTGCTGGCATGGGAATCAGGTGAAAATCCTAAACTTTCAACTGTACTTCCATCTGTTTATGATCTAGCCCTTTGGGTTTCACATATAGATTTCACTCCTTCTGCAAGTATAACCATAGCATCATCTTCATGAGACCTTCTGGACCAAATATCTATATTTGTATACTCTTTTCCCCGACTAGTAATTTATGCTAAATTTATAGCTCACTTATGCTGTCATCCATCTCTGGCAAATTGGAACCACCTTGGCACTGGTCTAATGCAGCCCAGGAAGGGCAAATCTGGGAATATTGCCGCTATTACATGGGGGAAAAAAAACCCTGTATTGTTTTGTAGTGATGATTGTTTCATTTTTAAAGCTTTTGCAAATCATTCCTCCAATAATACATTCTGGGATTTTATCAGGAATCAGATAAAGCTCACTGGGTTACAGTTGGAAGAATTCACCTTCTTTACCTTTCCATCAGGACAATTACCATTCTCCAGCCCATTAGTGCTCTTCCTATTGTCCATGACTTTCAGAGATAACTAGCAGTAGTCTTGCAATAGCACTGGTAGTTTCTTTCAGTATCCTGGGATGTATTTTGTTAGAGAGTAGTAATTTGAACTCCTTCTGTTCATTGAGGTAATTTTATACTATTTTTCCACATTTCTTGGGTTTCAATTTCCTACTAACCATTTTTTCTTCTATATTTCCTTGTGACTTTCTATTGACATTGAGATCAAATATGAAATCCCCTGTTTGGCATTGAAAGCCTTCTCTACTTGACCCCTTCTTATATTTCCAGTCTTCTTAAACTTTTCTCTCCTTTGTGGACTCTATGATCCAATGATAGTGATCTTGCTGTTCCTAGCACATGGCATTCTATGACCTAACTTTTCCTTAGATCTTACCTATGCCTGGAATATTCCACCCCCTCATCTCTGCCTCCAGAGTCTCCCGGATTCTTTCAGGACTCAGATTAAACCTCCCTTTCTACAGAAAGCTTTTCTTGGTCCGTAGACTTCAGGTTAAAAACCTCTGTTCTAGAGCTTAAATTCCATGTATGTAGCCTATGAGAATACAGGGGCACAATCATGATTCCAAAAGACTGAGGGGATAAAAAAGTGGGAAATGAGCATTTTTTAATCACTTTCTCTGTTGTAGCCATTATTCTAAATGCTTGGGAACATAAATATAAGCAAAAAGAAATACAGTTTCTCATCTCAAGACAATACACAAAAGGGAACTGATGGGGGGAAGGCGGTGGGGAACATGATTTCTAATTTTGGAAGCCAAGGAAAGGGCTGGGAGGGGAATGAAGGCTGGCCTGGGCCCTTCCACAAAATGGAGGCTGCAGGAGGAACCCAACAACTGGAGAAGAGTGCAGGCCTTGCAGAGGGATATTCCAGTTGAGAAGGCCACAGTTGTGGTAGGATGTTCCAGGCCAAGGAGGCTCCAGGTACCGAGAAAAGCTCCAGGATAAGACAGCAGTGAAGACATGGTTTTGAAGTCTGGAAGCTAGAGGGGGAACTTCTGAAGTCTGGAAGCCCAGGCTTCAAAGAGAAATGGGCTTTCTTTCTTTCATCGGAGAGGTGATGAACTACAGGCATAGGGTGAGGTTCATATACTTCATATCTATTTCCTCTACATTGGTTTGTTTTTCTTAACTATACTTTTTTGTTATAAGGGACAGGTCCATGGAGGAGTTTGTTGTGAAATGATAATATCATCATTAAATAGTGATGCTTCAAAAAAACCCATCAATAATGTAATATACATATGCGTGCATGTATTATATTGTATACATACATAACACATATATAATACATATATGCACATATGTATGTGTGCATGAATATAATCCAGAATTGCCTCAATACCATAAGGCATTAAAATAGGACTTTAGTATAGGCATTTAAAAGTACAAATTCTATTTTCAATAAAACACTGATATTATTTGTGTGGCCAGTGTAAGAATAAGCTCCATTTCAAAAGTTTATTTCTATTACCAACACTACTAAACACCTTCGCCAAAGCTTGATTGTAAAATGTAGGGAGCTCAGGGTGCTCAAAGGCTATGCCAGAGGATTGTAAACTTTGGAGATCCCACCAAATGAAAAGTTTTGAATTTGGAACATGGGATAAACAGTCTATGTGCCATCTAAGTGCCAGCCCTGCTAAATTCAAAATGGTACATCACTATGTTGGCTGCAGGGTGACAAATTTTTTCCTCTGTGACAACTCTGCAACTATTGACCAAGTTGTAGAGGTTTATGATATGTGTTGGAGGTAGGAGTGTCCATACAAACAATCATAGATCCTTAATCTATGGACATAAATTATTTGGAAGCTGGAACTCAGTTTCTCATTGAAACAATGTCACACATAATGATTATGTTCCCAGAACAGCCCACAAAATCTTATTTAGTCTAAATTATAGCTAATCTATATTACTAATTTAAAGCCAAACTCTGAACCCCCATGAATAGAAGCACAGCAGGGCTGTGGTAGCAGGGGAGCAGCAGTTCAGCAATTGTGTGTAATTTGTAGGGTAAGTGTTCATAAATTAGGGAATTTATGCATATTCTTATCTGTAAAATGGGAATAAAAATACCCATATACCTACGTCACAGAGTTGTTGCCAGGTTCAAATGGGCATAATGTGTTAGTGTAAGTGGGTCCTGACTAATAGGGGCCCAGGCTTTTAAGCAGGTGCAGCATGCTCTGCCTGATGCCAACCAACATAGATGTTTGGGTGCCTGATTTCAGAAGTACATTATGGTAAGTAATGAAGACCCAAGGTCTTGCTTCCAGGTATGCATCGGTATTTAGTGACTGCTTCCTGTATGTGTAATATGTGGTGAAGAGCAGCTTTTCGATGGCTATTGGCCAGAATGGAGAGGGGTCTACAAAGGCTCCGGTGGAAAAACTTGAGCTATGTCTTTCCCTGGCAGCTTTTGAGTGACTTAGAACAGCCATAATCCCTTGGGTAGGTGGGAAGAGCAGTTGGCTATCATGTCACTTCACCCAAGCTGCCACGTGGCTAGGAATGCATGGCCCTGCTGTTTCTTCTCTACCTGTTACGTTTATTATTTTTTTCCTAATTGTAAATTAAGGAGTATTGGAGATGAAATGACCTTGTGAGCTTTGAAAGTTTGGGAAAGCCAAATGTGTTTGCTAGTAGCCAAGCTCAGTGAGAAATCAGCATGGAGGTGATAACTACTGAGTTCTGTAGTAGATCAACCTGATAGCTGATATATCTTCCCCTGCAAGGTAGGGAATAACTTTTATATCAGCTGTACCAAATCTGAAAGTGAACTTGATGGTGAGAGGAATATTTGTAGCAGGAATTTTATGTCTAAATCCATTCTCCCTAGGGACTAGGGTGGTAGAGAAGAGAATGTGCCTCTGGTTTAACGGGGATGTGTTTTCGTTTCTGTTTTTGCCATGTCTTCTCAGTCAATATCCCTTTGTAAGAGCTAATTGATGTAGTGCAAATAAAACCAATGTAGCCAAGATCAGAAAGAAAGCAGAAAATTGGGGGAAAATTTTATAGACAGTTTTTCAGATAGAGGTTTCATATCTCAAGCATAGAGAACTTTGTCAAATTTATAAGACTATTTCATTCCCTAATTGGTAAATAGTCAAAGGATATGAGCAAACAGTTTTTCAATGAAGAAATCAAAACTATCTATAGCCATATAAAAATGTTCTGAATCATTCTTGATTAGAAAAATGCAAATTAAAACAACTCTGAAGTATCACCCCTTTCAGGTTGGCTAGCTAGAATGATAGAGAGGGAAAGCAACAGATATTGTAGGGGATGTGGAAAAATTGGGACACTGTCGGTGGAACTATGAACCGATCCAATCATTTTGGAGAGCAATCTGGAATTGTGCCCAGAAAGTTATAAAACTGTGTATACCTTTTGATCCAGCAATACCACTATTAAGTCTATTTCCCAAGGTGATCAGGGAAGAAGGAAAAGAACCTGTATGTTCTAAAATATTTATAGCAACTCTCTTTGTGGTTGCAAATAACTGGCAATTTAGGGTATGCCCATCAGATGGGGAATGGCTAAACAAGTTGTGGTGTATGATTATGATGAAATACTACTACTGTGCTATAAGAAGTGATGAACTGATTGATTTTACAAAAACATGGAAAGACTTGCATGAAATAATGAAGAGTAAAATAAACGGAACCGAAAGAACGCTGTATATGGTAACAGCAATATTGTTCGAAGAACAACTGTAAACAACTAAGCTATTTTGAGTATTATAAATTATACTGTGAGCATTATATAATTTGAGTATTATAAATTATATCTATAATATATAAATTATAAATATTATAAATTATATTTTGAGTATTATAAATCCTCAAATCAACTGCAAAGGACCTATGAAGGAAGATGCTATCTACCTCCAGGGAAAGAACTGATAAATAGAAGTATGTATAGTATGATTTTACATATATAGGTATATACACACACACATCTACACACATATATGTATATATAATGTGTATAATGTGTGTATATATACAATACACATACACACATATATGTACACATACATACATACATGTCTGTGCCAAATGGTGGCATTTTCTAGTGTGCGGTGGGAACAGAGGGAGGAAAAAAAAAGCACACTGTAGAGAACAAAAGAAAACTCAGAAGGAAGCACAGAAAAGCAGAGTAGTTTTAAAAACAATGTGCAGTATTTATTACATAGTTTTTTTTAAAAAAGTAAACAGTGTGAAAAAGATTTGTGGTTCATATTGAATTCTTTTTTTGTGTTGTGCTGTGTAATGAAATTTTTTTTTGTCTTTTTGTATTTAAGTTCAAAATGAATAAAAAAACTTTAAAAAAGCTAATTGATGTTAATTGCTTATTGAAGAGCTATCAACTGGTTAAATGATACTAGAGTGATATTTACTGGCATTGACAAATGGAACATTAATCGCTGGTGATTGATATTGGGGGAGTATACCAGAATCAAGAATGTGACCATCTAGTCCATGAATAAATCTGGCCCTGCTTCTTCCCTTCTTTTTCATGTCTGGTTTTTTTTTATGCAAATTAAATAACTTAAAAACTTTTATGTAGTACTTAGAATTCTGTTACTTTTAGCGCTCACAATGGATGCCCACTTTGATATCCCCACTTATTATAGTCTAGGGGCTTCCAATCATACTTCATAGGACCTGGCACTGGAAGCACAAAAGGGCATTAGGGATTATCTAATCGATCTCTGGCATGCTTCTGTGACAAACTAACAAAGAACTCCCCAAACTGGTCAGTCTACATAAATTTTTTTGTCAGGTTTCCAGGGACAATGGCTATAAAATGAAAGGAATTGACTTTGTTTTCTACTTGTTTGGCAAAAGCTGTTATATGCCCATGGTGAGTTGGTGATTACTTACGAGGAGGATCTAGATTTTTCTGGGAACAGAAGAAAAATTTGGAATTCCTGCCCAGGCAGAGTTCAATATCACCATTTGGCAGATGCATATGTGGCAGAGAATTGGGTGCCCCTGTGCTTTCAGGAAAGTGAGGTGGGGGAGTAGTGTGGTAGAAACAACATTGAGGCTAGGATTTGGGACACCTAAGGTCTATTTCTAGTTCTGTAACCAGACTGCTGTGTGATTTAGAGCAAGTCACTTATCTGGCCAGGGCCTCAGCTGTAGGATTCTGTTCTAAGACAAACCTGCCCTTGTTCTGGGCTCAAGCCAACTCAGTTGTAGTCGTGTTGCTTCTATTTTGAATATGACAAGGATCTGAGAATCTGAAGCTCTGATGTTGGTACCAATCACAGGATAATGTGAACGTGAATAAAAATCATGAGTCCAGTCATCCCTGATGAGGTGGGCAGGCTGTGGCTCAAGTTCTTAGTGAACTGTGTTCCTAGTAGGCCCTTAATGAATGTTTGCTGAATAAAATCAATGAATTAATGAAATAAAACCTTGTGCTTTCATGTCTTATTCCTTGATTTCTGTATAAAGTCATTCATTTAAAAGCATTTCAATTGTTATAAGATTTCATGATAAAATAACATTTTGATAGAGCAAGAATGTAGTAGAGTCTGTTGAATGTGTATTTTTCTATTAAGTTGGTAATCGTTCTGAAATTATCCTCTCTTTCCTGTTGAGAGAATAGAAGAGAATATTATGACATTGTATAAAACACAAAGAAAAAAAATCAGAAAGACAAAAACTAGGGGTTTTTCAGACCAGGGAGACTTGTGGTTCATCTGGCTCAGTGTTGTGAATCTGGCAACAGCATAAACATATGCTTTTTGAAAGGCCTATCTATCTCATCACCAATCTCAACATGGTCAGTCATCCTATGCCTACACACTTATGTCCCACCACAAAATTGGCAATTTGTCCATTTCTAACAATTTAGAACAGAATCTTTGGGAGTAGATAGTGGAGAGAAAGGTCCTGGCTCGAAACTCTTAAATTTCAACTTAATTGAATTTGTGATTTCACTGATTTAGATGTTCTTTCTGATTGCAAACCATCCATGCTTGTCCATCCTACCCGACTCTTGTCCATAGCCTATACATTCACCCAACATTTTGGAGGAACCAGCCCTGCTGAATTTTCTATAGTAGCTGGACAGAGGAGAACAATTAGGGTATAGGTAGGCACAGTCATTTTCACCTCCTGTTTCAGGTCTCTCTCTACTCCAGACTGTCCTCTATTCAGCTCTCAAATTGATCTTTCTAAAAAGCTGTTTGAACATTTGTTGTTTAGTTGTGTCTGACTCTTTATGACCCCATTTGGGGTTTTCTTGGCAAAGATACTGGAGTGATTTGCCATTTCCTTCTCTAGCTCATTTTATAGATGAGGAAACTGAGGTAAACAGGGTTAAGTGACTTGCCCAGGGTCACACAGCTAGTAAGTGTCTGAGGCCGGATTTGAACTCAAGAAAATGAGTCTTCTTGATTTCCCCATGCCTGTAGCTCTATCCACTGTACCATCTGGCTGCTCCTTGTTTGGACATGCCACACCCCTGTTTAGTAAAATCCAGTGGCTCCCTATTGCCTCCAGGAACAAATATAAAACTTTCTGTTTGGCTATTAAAGCCCTGTATAACCTGCTCCCTTCCTTCCTTCCCTTTTCAGTCTTCTGTGTCTTACTCCCTTCTACATACTCTGCAGTCCAAGAACATTGGCTTCCTCATTGTTCTCCACCATGACACTCCATCTCCTAACTGTGAACATTTTCACTGGCTGTTCCCCATGCCGAGACTCTCTTCTTCCTCATCTCTGCCTCTTTACATCCTAGGCTTCTGTCAAGTCTCGGCTGGAGTCTCACTTTCTGCTAGAAGCCTTTCCCTGTCCTCTTTATTCTTAATGCCTTCCCTGTGAGACTATCCCTATGTGTTCTGTCTCTATCCTGTTTGTACATAGTTGTGTGCGGGTTGTCTCCTTATCCTTGGGGGAGCTCATTGAGCTCACGAACTGTTTTTTGGGCTTTCTTTGTATCCCTGCTCTTGGCACAATACCCGGGGCAGAGTAGGCGCTTAGAAACTGTTGCTTTCTTGCTGTCTCGCAGGCTAGTAGAGGAATATATGTCTGTCGTAAGCACAATACAAGGTGAGGCGATGTGGGATAATGGAAAGCGACCTGGATGAAGACTCAGAAGATCTGGGTTCAAGTCACAGCTCTAATAGTTGCTAGTTGTGTAACATTGGGTAAATTACTTAATCTAAGTCATAATTTCCTCACTTGCAAAGTGAGGTTGGCTGCCTTCATTGCCAAGCAAAATTTTAGCATGTATGTGCTTTTGCTGCTGCTCCTATTATTGTTGCTGTTGTTATTGTTAGCATCTAGAAAAGGAAGGGCTGATCATTAAGAGCCAGAATGGTTTTATCTAGGAAAGGTCATGCCAGAGTAACCCCAGTCCCTTTTTTTTTTTTTTTTGGTGAGGCAATCAGGGTTAAGTGACTTGCTCAGGGTCACACAGCTAGTAAGTGTCAAGTGTCAAGTGTCTGAGACCGTATTTGAAACCAGGTCCTCCTGACTCCAAAGCCGGAGTTCTATCTACTGCACCATCTAGCTGCCCCTAAAAGGGGGAAAGAATAATCAGATTTTTTTTTTGGCTGGGCAATGGGGTTAAGTGACTTGCCCAGGGTCATACAGCTAGTAAGTGTCATGTGTCTGAGGCTGAATTTGAACTCAGGTCCTCCTGACTCCAGGGCAGTGCTCTATCCACTGTGCCACTTAGCTGCCCCCCCACCCCAGTCCCTTTTTTGACAGAATAATCTGACTGGTACATCTAAAGAGGCAGCTAGGTGACTCAGTGGATAGAGTGAAGCCAAGAAGACCTGAATTCAAATCCTGATTCATATGTGTGCTAGCTATATGGGCCTGGGAAAGTCTCTTAACCTTTGTTGCTTCAGTTTTCTCATTTGTAAAATACGAATAATAACAATACCTACTTCCCAGAGTTATGGAGAAGACCAAATGAAATCACATTAGTAAAGTGCTTTATAAACCTTATAGCATTATGCAAATGCTTGTTATTCTTATTCTTATTATATCAGAGGAATGTTGCAAACACAGTATAATAATATTTCAGCATAACATTTGAAGAGACATAGGGTCGGAGATAGTGTAGTCTGGTAAATTTTTAGATGTTTGAATCACTGAACCCATTGATGGATGGATGAAGAGATGAATGTCAACTTGAAGAGAGTTCTCTAGTGGAAATATTCATGCATCTTTTCTTATTTTGTTCCAACTGTCTATCAGTGACTTGGAGGTGAGGCCTAGGTGGCATGTTATTCAATTTGCTGATGTCACAGAGCAGGGAGGGATAACTAACACTTTGGACAATAGCACAAGGACTAGAAGGATCTTGATAGGCAATGAGGTTGAATCTCCTAGGATGAACTTTAATGTCGATACAAGTAGAGTTCTTCATTTGGGTTAAAATAAATCTGCCTTCTGGATCCACTATTGAGGAGGTTAACCAAATGTACTAGAAGAAAGGGAGCATTCTACAAAGCTTGTCATAAACTTGATGGATTCAGATTTGGAGGCAAGGCTGGGTGTGCTGGCATTAACCAACTCCACTTCAGTCACTGTATAAATTCTGGGTACTCTAAATAGGGGAATATGCAAATAGAGAGAAAAGAGGACATGGTTCTTAATCAGTGGAAATGCAAATCTTGTTATGCGGAATTACCATCTAGTTAAATTGGCACCAAAGAAGTGGTGCCAATAAGGTAAATAAGGTAGATGAGGCAAGGCTAAGCAATAGTTTGTGTGAAAAAGATCTGGGGGATTTAGTGGGCTAAATAGGGGCAGCTAAGTCAAGTAGTGAATAGAGTGCTGGGCCTGGAGTCAGGAAGTCTCATCTTTCTGAGTTCAAATCTGGCCTCAGACAATAGCTGTGTGATCATGGGCAATTCACTTAACCTTGCTTGCCTTAGTTTCCTCATGTGTAAAATCATCTGGAGAAAGAAATGACAAATGACTCCAGTATCTCTGCCAAGAAAACACTAAATGGAGACATTAAGAGCTGGACACAACTAAACAACAACTGAACAACAACAACAAAAGGTCAATATGATTCAATGGGGCAACAAAGCTGTGAAAAGAGATAATGCTATTTTAGGCTAATTGGGAGGCACTATGTCTAGAATGAGGGAGGTTAAATTCTGCTGTATTCTGCTTTGGTTAGGACATACTGAAATTGTATTTAGTTTTGGATACTACTTTTTAGGGAGAATATTGACATATTGAAGCATATCCAGAGGAGGGTGATCAACATGGTAAGTGACCTCTAGATCACGCTTGGTGGAAGGGACTAGGGATATTTAGCATGGAGGAAAGAATTGATGGTTATATTTGAAGGACTATCAAGACTTGTTTAGCTTGGCTTCAGAGGGCCAAAGACCAGGAATGATGGGTGAAAGATTATAAAGAGGCAGATTTAAGTCTGAAGGAATGAAAAGCTTCCCTACAGAGCTATCCATAATTGGAATGGGCTGCCAAGGGAGGCCTAGGAAGGTGGAGGCTGGAAGAGCACTTGTTGGGGATTCCTTCTGCAGGGATGGGTGGGACTAGGTGACTTCCAGGTAACTTGGAACTGTCAGTCAGTTGGTCAAATACCATTTACTAGGCGCCTACTATCTGGCACTGTGCTAAGTGCAGGGGATAAAAAGAAAGGCAAAAAACAGTGCCTGAGCTTAGTTTAATGGGGGAGACAACATGCAAACAGTTATGTATAAACAACTTATACACAGGATAAATTAGAAATAATCTGCAAAGGAAGGCATTCAGATTAAAGAGGACCAAGAAAGAAGGTGGGACTTTGGCTGAGACTTGAATAAAGCCAGGGAAGCTAGGAGAAGGAGATGAGGAAGAAGAGCATTCTAGGGTTGGAGAACAACTAATAAAATGCCTGGAGTCAGCAAAGGGGTGTTGTGTGTGAGGAAGAACAAGGAGGCCTTGTTCTTGGGTCACAGAGTACACAGAGGAAAATATGGTGTAGGAGGACTGGAAAGGTAGGAAGTTTCCCTGAGCTTCTGTGAAAATGACATTACTTACAGTGTTGTAAGCAAAATTCTATGTAAAGGTGAGCTATTATTGATTTCATCAGTGAGATATTTTAATCTCATTAAATGATCAAAACATTCATTTAGTAAGCATTCTGAATCAATCACTCGATGTAAAAGAAAATAGCTTTGAAAGGTTATAAAATCTATGGTCTCAATGATTAAAAGAAAAAAAAATTTCAGGTTATATTGCTTACTTTCCAAATGAATGCAAATTTCCCAGCTTTTCCTCTTCAAGCCTGTCATGAAAATTGCTCTAAAATCCTGACAAATGTGAAATTTTGGGTTGAAAATCCTGAACCTTACCATAAAGTTTCTGAATCCCTCTGATATCATCCTGTGACAGACTGAAGTCCTCTGAGTTTTTGTAGCTATAGGTAGGGTACATTACAGCTTCAGGGTTAGAAGAATGGCCTAGCCCCAAGGAATGGCCAAGTTCATGAGTAGCAGTAAATAAAAAGTTAATTCCTACAATCAAAGAAGGGACATTACATTATTACAAAATCATTATTATTACAATTACAGAGTTATGTTAAATTATTACAACTCAGGAACATCTCAAATATCATTCTCAATTATTTGCAGTATAAATACATATTTTTAAATTTTTAATAGAGTTTGAGGGTGGATTTGAAGGAGAGTGGGGTGGAGTGGGAGCTGCAGTAAGCATTGTTTGGGTTTTTTGTTTTTTCTCACTAACCCTGTTTGACTCACTTTCCTCATCTGAAAAATGAGCTGGAGAAGGAAATGGCAAACTACTTCAGTATCTTTGACAAGAAAACCCCAAATGGGGTCACGGAGAGTCTGAAACGACTGAAAAATGACTAAACAGTAACAACAAATTGATTTATTTCTCATAACAGCCTTGTTTCAGGAAGCTAGAAAAAAAAAGTTTAAGTACGTTGAGTTACCCAGAACATTCAGTTTGGTAACTGAACTGCCTGAATAAATTTCAGTCAGCTTTTAGGAAAGATATTTAATAAAAATACTTCTTTCCTTTCACCCTGTGGCAAAGTGTGAGCCAGTTAGATTTAAAGGTTAAAGGGAGACATCAGAACTGAGACTGCCTTGCCTTTGTCTGAGAGTCGATTACTAGATATGCAGGGACACCTGAACAGTGGGGCAGGTTGGGGAAAGTGAACAGCAGCTCTATATTTCTCTTGATCTGGGTTTACATAGTGAAGTTTTACTGGCTTTCACTACTGTGAAGTGCTAAGACTTCCTAGAACATGTCAAACCCCAGGTTCCTGCTACTGAGCTCCCTTCTTATTTGTTACATGTTAGAGCCCACTCCCAACTCATCTAAGAGAGAGTGAGCACCTTGAGGACAAGAGACTGTACCATTTTTTGTCTTTGTATCACCCAGTGCTTTGCCCAGTTCCTGACACATTGTAAGCACTTAAATGATTGTAGGATATATTGTATATAGGATGTATGTGTATATATATATATATATGTATGTATATATATACACACACATATATAGTAGGATTGTAGGATATATTGTAATATAGGATATATTGCAGGAATAGGTTGTATGATACCTCTCTCCCACTCCCGCATTAGTCATAGTGTAAATGAGGAAGCTTAAAGTTTAACCTGTCTATTAATATCATAACTTTCCATTTTCAAATTTAAATGGCACATGCTAGGCACCCAGTGAAACATTTTGCCTTCAGGTTTTCTACATTAGGTAGGCAGGAAAATGGAAAACCATTACCTATTTTGCTGCCATCACTCCATTGTTCATCATTATCAAAATGAGCATCTCCTCCTAGTCCTGTTCCTGGTGCAAATGCATGAGCCAGGATTCCTCCAGGTCCATCAAATGGATTGTAGTCCCCATGGGCTAAGGGAAAAAAATCCAACAGTCATTGGCCTGCCCAACAATACAGGAATTAGTATTAAACTGTAGTTTTTTTTTAACCTATGAGAATATTCCAATGATTGAATCTATGTAGTTAGAGACTCAAATGTGTGATAGTAGAGTGGACATTGAGCTTGAAGTCTGAAGACTGGAGGCAGCCTGGTAGAATTGGATGATCCCTAGATTTGAGCCTCAGTTACTTCATCTGTATAATAAGGAAACTAAATCAGATGACTTTTAGGGTCCCCTCCAGCTCTAAATCTATGATTTCCCAATTCTATGGTCTGGATATGATTCTTTGGTTCTATCACTTATTAGTTGTATGACCCTGAGTAAACCATTTCACATCTATCTTCTCATCTGTGAAGTGAGAATACAACCTACCTACCCTCCCTCCTTCCAAGAGTGGTGTTGTGTTTCATGTTTTTGATCCAGACTTGTGATCGTATTAGGCAGGGCGTTCCTTCCCCACACAGACCAGCAGCTACTCTGCAATCTATAATCTTGGAGCTGCTTTGGGCACTCTCTAGAGGTCGAGTGGTTTACCCTGCTCACATAGCCAGTATATATCAATCAATTAATGAGTCAATTAATAGACCCTCAGTGAGCACTTATGTGTCAGGCACTGTGCTAAGTTCTAGCAAAACAAAGAAAAAGCAAAGTAGGACTTGAACCCAGGTCTTCCTGACTCTGAGGCCAACTCTTAACCTACTATACCATGCTGGCTTTTCATGGGTTAAATATATCTGTTTCTATCCATATCTTTATCTATATCTGTCTCCATATCTATCCATATCCATATATATATCTATAATCTGTACCTCTATAGCTATATCCACATCACCCTGTATATATATTTTCAAACGTTTAATAATAATGATGATAGCTAACATTTATGTAGTGCTTACTATGTTTCAAGCAATATGCTAAGTTCTTTAAGATTATTAACTCACTTGATCCTCATAGCAACCCTGAAAGGTGGGTACTTTTTATGATCTCCATTTTACTGATGAGGAAACTGAGGCAAACAAAAGTTAAGGGACTTGCCCAGGGTGACACAGTAAGTGTTTGAGGCAAGATTTGAACTCAGGGTTTCCTGACTCCAGTCTAAGCACTCTGTCGACCATGCCACCTAGCTGCCATACACACACACACACACACACACACACACACACACACACACACACA
>NW_020947390.1:4220374-4222107 GCF_900497805.2 Vombatus ursinus
ACACACACACACACACACACACACACACACACACACACACACACAAGCACTCTTGTGTGTATGCTTGTCTATCTGCATGTATGTATGTATGTGTGTGTGTATATATTAGAATGGGATGCATGTTATCTATATATATGGGTGTGTATTTGTGTGTGTGTATGTATGAAAATGGTATATATGATACCTCTGTGTGTATGTATATACATATCCACATATATATGGGGCAGCTAGGTGGCACACACATATATGTATGTGTGTATAGTTAAGTAAACATAAGCAGTTATTACCATTATTATTTCATGAGTAGAAAAAGGAATCTTGTCTTAAGCAGTTAGGGTTGCCCACAAGCAGTTGATTGCACATATCAAATTTTACAACAAGCTATATATGTTATCAGGGAGGGATGGAGGGAATAAATTATTAAGTATGTACTATGTGCCAGGCATCATACTAAGCACTTTACAAATATTATCTCATTTGTGATCCAGCCTTACAAGTTAGGTGCTATTGCCACCCCCATTTTATAGCTGAGGAGACTGAGGCAGGCAGAGGTTGAGTGATTTGCCCAGGGTCATATACCTAGTAAGTGTCTGAGACCAGTTTTGATCTCAGTTCTTCTTGACTTCAGGTCCAGTATTCTATTCCCTGTGCCATCTAACTGATTAGGTGATAGTTTTTTTGTCAAGCAGATCAACACAGAATATAGGAACTTTGTAGAAAGCACATGTAGAACAATGCCAGAGATGGGGAAAGAATAATGGAATATAAGCACAAGGTTATTATGCTATCCTTTTTTTCCTCAGAAAGAAAATACAACATGGTGTTGTATATAGTTTTATATCCCTTTTTATACATTTCATTCATGAACTTGGTGCTCCAACTACCCTAATATCTTCCTTAGAACAGTTGAGTTCTTTGTGAAGCATATTTATACTTTTAGATTACTAGGGCATCATTTGGCACAAAGTTCACAGAATCACAAAATTTTAGAGATTATCTAATCTAATCCTCTAATCTTATGGCTCAGAGAACTAAGACCCAGATTGGGGAAATGATTTGCCTGAGGACACCTGGCATGAGTACAAGAGTTGAGATTCAAGTACAGGTGTTATTTCTCAGTCCAGTGCTCCTGAAATGCCTTACTTACTAATCTATTTCCCAAACTCATTGGGGGACAAAAGGACTATAAATTATTACTAATATTGACTGGAAATATTTTAGATAATTGGTGAGTTAGGGCAAGCATTTAAATGCTACCTCATCTATGAAGTCTTCTCTTTATTCCTTCATTCAGAGACAACTTTTCCTCCCCTTTTGACCTAACAAATCATTAAAAAAATATAGACAGTTAGGTGATCTTGGTGGTTAGAGAGTTGGGTGGGAGTCAGGCAGACGAGTTTAAATCTAGCTTCCAACACTTACTAGCTATGTGATCTTAGGCAAGTCACTTAAACCTCAGTTTTCTCAACTGTAAAATGGAGACAATAATAGAACCTAGGGTTATTGTGAGAATCTTATGACATATTTGTAAAATGCTTAACACAGCACTTGGCACATATACTTTTTAATGCATTATATGTAATTATTATGTATCTCTCATTTGTTATTGTTTTTGTTCAGTCATTTTTCAATCATGTCTGACTCTTTGTGACCCCATTTGGGGTTTTCTTGGCAAAGATACTGAAGTGTTTGCCATTTCCTTCTCTAGCTTACTTTACAGATGAGGAACTGAG
>NW_020947390.1:4222117-4252665 GCF_900497805.2 Vombatus ursinus
TGTCATTGCTCTATTAAGTTATACGAGAAAAGAACCCTTGTCTTAGCTAAAATTTATAACTTCTCCATTTTCTAGTATAGTTTTCTACAAACAGTAGGTAATTAGTAAATATATGCTGAATTAAATTTTGGCTATTGAACATCGCAAATATTACATCATTAATAGCTTTCTTCATCTTTTTGATACTGTAGCTAAAGTTCAAAGTGAACTAGGGAACTAATACAAGCTTTAAAAAAATATTTTTGGATGGCTTTGAGATTTTGTGATATAGAGAGATCCCGTTGAAGAACTTATTCAGGTTAGCACTTTCTCCTTAACCTATAGGCATGGAAAACTACCTCCAGAGGTTAAGTGACTTTCCTAGGGTCACACAAGTTGTATGTGGGAGTGATAAAATTTAAATCCATCTCTCCTTGGCTGAGTGATTGTGTCTCCAGTCACTATTCCATGTTCTCTCTCAATATATGCATTAATTTT
The DNA here is from genome assembly GCF_900497805.2 of Vombatus ursinus. Taxonomy (NCBI): domain Eukaryota; kingdom Metazoa; phylum Chordata; class Mammalia; order Diprotodontia; family Vombatidae; genus Vombatus; species Vombatus ursinus. Next base: position 4,222,595 of record NW_020947390.1, read on the forward strand.
ATTGACTAGACCATTCAATCTTAAAGAATCTAGATTGACTTGCAACATTTGAGACCAGCAAATATCAGCAAGAATTTTTAAAACAAACAGAACTGAAATATGTGTGTATGGGTGACATATCCTGTTTGTTTTAAAAATTCTTGTTATTAATCGCATTTAATGCTGATACTAAACAGCCTGGAACTGATAAAGAGATATCATGGTATAGTGGATAATATAATAATAGTTGACATTTATATAGCATGTTGTGGTAAAAAAAATGTTTTACATAATCTCATTTGCTAGAGTGCTAGAATTGAAGTCACAAAGATCTGGATTCAAATCCTGCCTGTCCTACACACTACCCGTATGACTCTGGGCAAATCACTTAACATTTATTAGTCTCAGTCAACTCTGTTAATTTTATAATTGTAAGTTAGTTTATAACTGTAAGTTATAAATTTTATAACTATAAGTTATAAAGTTACAATCTGTAAATTAAATTACACTAATGAATGAGAATATTGGTACAGTAGCCAAGCAATGTACTTTCTTTTCCTGGGGCCTGTCAAAATACAACATCATTGCTGATCAGAAGGGCTGTTATTATAATTTAACAAAACAGAAAAGTTATGAATGTAATGTGGGTTGTAGAAATGTACATACATACACATTCCTAGCTTGGTTTTGGCCAGTTGAGTGTGACTCAGTATTTGGGTGCATTGAATGTGATGGTGTCCCTGCATGCTGCTGGTCATGTCATATATCCAACACTGAAAAGATGTGGCATTTTGGTATAACGTGACAAACCCTGCGTGTCACCTTCTTTCTCCTTCCTGGCTGTGACAGGGACTGGGGAGTGATGGGATGCTGAGAGTTAAAAGAGGAGACACCTTCTCTCCTCTCTCTGTCTCTCTCTATCTCCCTGTTTCTGTTTCTCTTCCTCTCTCTTTTCTCTTTCTTTTTTCCCCTTTTCTTTTTGACTCTCCATATAGCATCATGTAATTCTGAGACTTCCAATCAGAGGTGAGGAAGAGTGGGCCCTTCTTTATTCCAGCATTGGGGTGACCTCAACCACATGGTAACTAATGCTTGGGAACTCAGCTAAGTGAATTTTGTGTCTGTGCTCTTGTCTATTTTTTCCACTTTTGTGTTTGTTGTATTTTTCTTTCCTGGTTTTAGGTGAATGAATATCTATCCCCTAGATGAACATATGCAGGCTTATAGGAAACCTTGTTGGTCTGAGGGATTTGAGTCCTTTTGGTCAGAGCTGAATGGTGGCAAGAGAAGGTGTTCCCAGTAATTGCTTTAGTGTTCTTGAAGAAAAGATCCCCAATGAGAGTATCAGTCCAAGCGTGTCCTATTTTGTCAGAAGTCATGTACCAGGAGTTGTTTGGACAGTGCAGAGCCAAGGTGAAATGTAAAAGCCTTAATCAGCAGTCCCACAAACTGCTTTAGGTTGACATGGTTTTAAGTATCAATTTTTTGACTGGATATGGTAATTAACACTGCTGAAAACCTGATTCTTATCGTACATTGGATAGCTTTCTACTTTCCTGTCATGGGGAAACCCTAGATCTGAGGCTGACCTTAAGCCATATGTAAATTATCCCCAGGACCTCAGAGTTGGGGTTAAAAAAAAAGAATGTGAAAAAAAGGGAACATAGTCTCTTTCTCCTTTGAAATAAGACTCCTCCAGGATTGAAATTGGTTTTGATAATGTTCCTGGGTTTAGGGCATAGGAGTTTCTTAAGTAGGTAGAGTAGGCTTTGTACCCTAGCCTGCATTGAGACAGCAGTGGTTTCTCAATGTTATAATAACATTTAGTAAAATGACATAGTTTCTGAAAATGTTTCAAATATTGATTTGTTGTCTGTTTCAGGATGGTAGGAGAATTATGAGAGTGATGACAAAAATTTTTTTAAAAATCTTAATGAAACATTGAGAAAATATACACAGTAGAAAAAAAGGAAGTTCAGGAAAAAATCACAGGCAAGCATGGCAGTATTTTAATTAGTGTTAAATTTATGCTATGTTTAAAAAATAGCCAAATGTATTTGAGATGCATAATTTCACATGCAATTCTCTCCTGTTCTTTATATGTGGAAATGATTGTATTTGTTGATGTCTATCAAGTTCATTATAAAACTGGAAAAAAAATGGATGTGCTTAAAAGGATCAGCGTTACCTCCTCTGGCAAAACCAATGATAATATCTGCATTTCCATTCCTCACTTTCTTGAAGGTCAGTGTTGAAGCTTCACTCCACATGTCAAGAGCCTTCTCTACTAAATGATCCACTGTTGATCGAGGAATGTCTTTAGTATAAGAGACGACCCTGGTAGCCAGACAAGAAAGCGATATTTGATACCTTATACAATAGTTTTTATTGCTTTGCCAAAATGAACTAAAGTGCAACTAACCTGTAGGTCACTACTTTGGAAAGCCATTTAGGTCTCTCAGGAAAAAAACTGAATTCTCCAACATCAGGTACTCCACATCTAGGTTTCTGAATTATTTCCATGGTGTTGGTATTTAAAATTCCTGTTTGTGGTAGGCCAAAGAATTTTTGCATTTCTTTTATTTTGTCTTCTAAATTGTTTGTTCGTGCTTCAGGATCATATGAATAGAAATTCTTGAGGTATTCCTGTTATGGAGGATGAAAGCAATTTTTTACTATTTCTTCTCCTTTTTAAGCCAACCTGCCCAGTTGGCCATTGCCCCCAAATCCTAGTTCATTAAGAGGAGCGAGAAAAAGCTATTTGCTTTAAAAATCCAGGATTTTATCAAAATTATTGTGTGTTTCCTTCTTATTGGGAGTTGCCGGTTAGACAATTTGATTTAATTGATTTAAATCAATTTAAATTGATTTAAAAACCAACCAACAAAATAGTTTATTTCACCTCTTAGGTACCCACAGGACATAATAATAATAACATGGCCTCCGCAAAAAAAAAACCCAAAACTTTTCCCCAATCCCTCTTGAGATTTATTCATTTAATTTGTAAAACTACATAGGTTAAAAAAAATACAACTTACATAGCTACATTTGTATGTATGTATACATATATTTGAAGAATACAATTTTGATTCATTTCCCTGTTTTACAAGCGGCTAAAAATTGTCTGGCTACTTTGTAGTTAATAATAATAACAATAATAACAAAACTTATATTTATTTAGCACCTTTGATTTTTTAGAGGGATTAGATTTATTTTGCTTGGCCCCAGAGAGCAAAACTAAGAAGAATGGGTGGAAACTGTGGGAAGGCAAGTTCAGGTTTGACATAAGAAAAAAACTTCCTAATTATTAGAATGACTTAAAAAAGGAATTAGCTGCTTAGGGAGGTAGGGGGTTGTACTTAACTAGAGGTCTTTAAACAAAGTCTGAGTATCAAAGAGGGTACATGCTGGAATGGAGGATTCTGAGGTCCCCTCTGAGATTTTATGATTCTATGCTGGGCTTCTTACCCACTCATCTCTCAGGCCTTCAGGACCACCCCAAAGTTATTGAGGTATGACCACCTCAAAGTGTCCCTCAACCTTCCTTAATTGAGGTGGTTAAGAGACATTTGCTATAGCCCACAGATCCTTTGAGATGAGATTGACCCTGACCCCCAACTGGCACTAGGTTTCCAGAGTACCTTTAGGGGAATGCATTGATTCCAGGGTTTCTCCACAAGTTCTAAATCACTCAGAGCATATTCTTTTGGATCAAAACTAGGAGCCCCTCAGGATTCCCTCTTCCCCATCTTTTCCTCCATCAAGAGCATTTGCAATGATATCAATGTTTTAAAAAAATCTTACATGCTGCTATACATTGGTAATCATGCCTTACATTTACATAGCAATTTACAATTAAAAAATATTCTCCCATATATGATCTCATTTGATTCTCACAACAATCCTATGAAGTATGACAAGTTTAATTGTCCCCATTAAATCTCAAAAGTGATATGACTTTTTCAAGACTGTACAGCAAATACATGATAGGCCCAGGACTTGAACCCAGATCTTCTGACTCCAGACCCAATACTCTTTCCATTATGCTATAAGAAAAAGGAGGGATGATAGCTTTTGTTCATTAAATCAGAGGCTAATAGTTTATTATTAGTTAGGTGCTAATGCACTCAATCTGGAGTTAGGAAGACTGGAATTCAGATCTGGCTTTAGACACTTGTCAGTCAGTAAGTCAATCAATAAGCATTTAATTAAGATAAGCACCTATTATGTGCCAGGCATTGTGCTAAGCACTGGGGTTACAAAGAAAGGCAAAAGATAGTCCCTGATCTCAAAGAGAGAGACACCATGCAAACAACTTCATACAAACACACATACACACACTATGTGTACATATACACACACACACATATGATATATTAGAAATAATCAGCAGAGGGAAGGCACTAGTATTAAGAGGGATTGACAAAGGCTTCTTGTAGAAGTGAGATTTTATCTGGGACTTAAAGGAAGTTAGGGGAGCCAAGAATCAGAGATGGGGATGGAGTGAGAGAGAGAGAGAGAAAGAGAGAGAGAGAGAGAGAGAGGGAGAGAGGGAGAGGGGGAGAGAGAGGGAGGGAGAGGGAGAGGGGGGGGGGGAGAGAAAGGGAGGGAAAGAGAGAAGGGGGAAGAGAGAGAGAGAGAGAGAGAGAGGGAGAGAGAGAGAGAAAGGAGAGAGGGAGAGAGAGAGAAAAAGAGGGAGAGAGGGAGAGAGAGGGAGAGAAGAGGAAGAGAGAAGAAGAGAGAGAGTGAGAGAGAGAGAGCGAGAGAGAAAGGAGAGAGAGAGAGAAAGAGAAAGGAGAGAGGGAGAGAGAGAAAAAGAGAGAGAGGGAGAGAGAGGGAGAGAAGAGGGGAGGAGAGTTAGTTCTAGGCATGAGGGACAGGCAGTGAAAATACTTGGAGTCGGAAGATGGAATGTTGGGTCTGAGGAACAACAAGGAGATCATTGTCACTGGATCTCACAGTAAAGGGAGGAGTATTTAATTAATATTGAATAGGATATGGTCTGGCCCTATGATTTCACCGGTATTGGAGGAGAACTCCTGGGTAAGGAAATTCCCTTTATCAAAGCAAGTTGGCCTCTTCTCTGCAGCCTATAGTCTTGCTTAGAATTGCTTAGAATATTAAGTGACTTGCCAAAGGTCACACAACCATTGTGTGTCGGATACGAGACTCGAGCCAAGATCTTCATGGTTCTGAGAATGACTCTTTACTCACTATATTATGCTGGCTCTCTAATGAATACTTTTTCATTGACACTAACATTTTCCTTAAATTAATATAGATTTTACCCTCCTGAGCTACAATCCTGGCTTCCCTTAACAGTTCTATGACAACCCAACTCCTGAGGCCCAGGAGGATTCAAAGACGGGTCTGAATAACTTTCAATCAATTTTGGACAAGCTGTGCCAATCTATTTTCTAAGTAGAAAGCTGTGATAAAATAAATTTTGGATTATTTATCATTAAAATTATAGTTTTGTGGACTGTAGTATTAAAGGAAACAATGCCCAACAGATCAAACACTGTCTTCTATGCAAAAAAAATGTAACAGGACAAACAGTACTGCTAAATGGAGCTAAAAGAGCATCTTGGTACAAATATGCTTAGTAGTATCTTCCTTGAATTAATAGAGGCTTAGGAAAGAAAATGCAGGTACCTACCTGTGCTTTCCCCCATTGTTGGTCATTCATTTTTCCAGCTTCCCGGGGCAGTGGAAAAGCAAGGCAGCATGTCAGAAGACTCAGGGTGCACAATGCGGAGTAGTAGTGCATGATTGCTGTCAAGAAACTACCGTTTGCAGCCCTGTGGTTGGTGCAGTAATTGCTGATCCAGCCTGGGATGTTTATATAGTTTCTCATCCTGAATGTGTCAATAGGTGACTCATTTTTTTAAAGTGCTTTCTTGTTCATCTGTTTCTTTGGATTTCTCAATTTTTTTCCTAATGAAAATGAGGAAGCATTAGGTTCAGTCTATATTTGTTTTTCAAAAGTTTTTTTTTCTTTCCTCCTTGTCAGTTTTATAGCTTCAGCCAATCACTACATGAATTGTGTTGGGTCAGGTTTGTTTATCCTAATTAAATAAACAGGTACATTCTTTAGGACAATCTTCTCCTCTCCCATTCACATACATTTAGAAAGGGAAGGTTAGGTTGGGGAAATTAGAATAGTATGAATTGATTCTTTTTGTCACTGAAGATTATTTATCGTGAGCTAGACTTTATGTTTGTCCTTTTTGGGTTTCATTATCCAAAGCAAAGAAAACTATTTCCCTCAAGTGTTACTGTGATTATGTTATTCTCTTTCTAAGAAGCCTCCAATGGCTCCCAGGTGTCTCTTAAATTAAACGAACACTCACAGTCATGAACTTGAAACTCTTCTCCAACTGGTCCCTCTTTACCCAAAAGACTTCTTCTAGAACACCAAGACTTCCTAAAACTCTTCCTCTAACCTGGCATAGCCTTCTTCCTTCTCATTGCCAAAACATGTATATCCCTCTCTTTCAAATCTATTTGGAAGGCTTTGCTTCTCAATGGACCCCTTCTATCTAGCTTCAGCCAGTTCAGCGCCTCCAGGTCCTATGGACTGTGGTATCTGGTAATATCCCTTGCTGAATGGTATTTGGCTCATGTTTTGTTTGTCCCCCTTCTTCCCTGGTCTGTAAATTCCTTTCTTCTTCTCTGGTCTGTACATTCCACCCTTCTTCCTTGGTCTATAAATTCCTGTAGCATCTATGACTGCACTAAACTATAATCCACCAAAAATACAGCAAAATGGAAATGTCACATCATTTACATGCCTCCAAATATCAGGATGCTGGTCCTTGTCATAGAACTGATTAGAAGAACATGATTTTTTTCATAAGAGTAGCAGCATAATACAGCGACTGAACTTAACATTAGAAGGGGGAGGAAGGAGTAGGGGATAAGAATTTATACAGCATTTACTGTGTGCTAGGCCCTATGCTAAGTGCTTTATAAATATTAACTCATTTGATCTTCACAACAACCGTATGAGGGAAGTGCTATTGTAATCTCCATTTTACAATTGAGAAAATGGAGGCAGATAGAGATTAAGTTATTTGCCCAGAGTCACACATCTAGTAAGTTATCTGAGGTTGGATTTGAACTCAGGTCGTCCTGACTCTAGAACCAGCATGCTACCTAGCTGCCACCAGAAAACCCAGACATGAGTCCCAGCTCCATAACTTGGAGCCACATAACTTGGATAGGTCATTTCATCTTTTGGTTTCCTCAGCAGTCAACCTGGGATAATATTGATGTGGCTTTTGCCTTATATCGAGCTATTCTGAGGATGTGCATGTTCTGGAAGGAGTATTTCCTCTGCAGTCAGAGGACCTGGGTTTGAATCTTGGCTTTGCTACTCTATAAGCCCTGGACAAGTTATTTCTTTGGGCATCCTTTTCTCATCTATGAAGAAAGAAAAGAAGGAAACATGGATTTATTAAGTGACTACTATGTGCCAGCCACTGTCTTAAGCCTTATATGAATGTTGCCTCATTTGATCTTTACAACCCTTGGAGAGAGGTGCTATTATTGTTCAGACTTTATGGTTGGGGAAACTGAAGTTAAGTGACTTGCCTAGAGTCACACAGTTAGTAAGTGTCTGAGGCTGGTTTTGAATTCAGGTCTATCCTGACTTCAGTCTCGGCACTCTAGCCACTGAGTCAACTCACTGCCTCAGCTAAATAGGATGGGTTGGATTAGATAACTCTAAAATTGTGTGTGGTTTTTTTTTTTTGGCTCAAAGTTCTTTGTAAAGTTTGTAACTATAAAATACTAGGTAAATATAAGTTGCTATTCAATTCAACAAACATTTATTGAGGGATGCCCTGTAGACATAATATAAATATTTACTTTCTTTCTGAAATTCTAGTTTTTCCTTACCAAATTGGTATAAGTGGTAGAGATAGAGATTGGAACTGGAAGTGGACCTGTGATTTCATTGGTATAGGGGACTCCCAGGAGAGGAAACTCCCTCTGCTAAAATAGGTGGGTGCCTCTTCTGTACTTTATAGTCTTATTTCCCTCTGAGGTTTCAGATGTGGGTATATTGACAATGTTGTCCTCTCCTGAATTGGTGTTTTGATCTTCCCTGTCACCAAGATATTTCTTTATGGTCATTGTTTCTCTTTGCTGCTTTTTGCTCATGTTGTTTGCCTTTTTTCTTGGCTCTTAAAGTTGATCTCTGCACAGGGGGAGCTGTCCTGGCTTCTTGTGCTGTGGGCTAGGGTCCTGGTTACTGGTTTGCCGAGCTAGGACTTACCCCTGGCTTGTTGGGACGCCTCCCTTCCTGAATGGGTCCCCTTCAGCCACAGCAAGAGGAACTTTTCCCCTACTCCCCCTACCCTTCATGAGCTAGAAGACTGCTGTATTAGTCTTTCTGCTGACTCTACTATTTCTGGATTTTTCCCGCAGTGATATTCTCTGGGTTTTTCAAGGTCAATAAGGGAGAGTGAGAGCAATTTACTGCTTACTCCACCATCTTGGATCCTTGTGCTTTATAGTCTTAAAGAGTTGTTAAGTGACCTGCCTAGGGTCTCATTGATAGTATGTATCAGATGTGGAACCAGAAACCCAGGATGACTGACTTTGAGGGAGACTCTCACTACACTGATGCAAAAAAAATCAATTTAATTTAGCAGTGTCCTAAGTAGAAAATTTTGTTCCAGGTGCTGGAGATACAAAGACACAAACAAAACATTCTGCCAGGAACTCTCATTGCAATGGCAGAATACAACACAGAGATATATAAGTACAAAGCAGTTCAAGAAGGAAGAGAACATTAATAACTGGAAGGATCAGGTAAAGCTTCAGAAAAAAAAATCAGTACTTAGACTAAATCTTGAAGAAAAACTAAGGTTTCAAGAGGCAAGACAGGAGGATGGAGTGCATTCCAGGCCTGGGAGATGGCTTGGAGACAGGAAATTAAATGTCAAGTTCAGAGAACACTTAGTAACCCAGTTTCCCAAAAGGAAATATATGAAGTAAGTCTAGAAAACAAAGGTTGGAGTCAGACTGTAGTGCAGCTTAAATATGTTGGTTTGAGTAGTCTGTAGTTGAGGTATAGGAAGTCACTGAAGATTCTTGAACAAGGGAGTGGCATGATCAGACCTATGTCTTAAGAAGACTATTTTGGCTGTATGGTGAACGAATTGGGTGAGGATGGTTAGAAAAATAGATAGATACATGATCAATAGGTATTTATTAAACACCATGTGCCAAGAACTGTGCTGGGAATACAGATAATACAAGCAAGCAAGTAGGACCATACCTACCTTCAAATAACTTACATTCTAATAGGAGAAGAAAATGCAAAAAATAGGGGCTGGGAAAAAGGGAGGATATGGGAAGAAGTGCAGTGGAGACAGCATGGTTTGGACCTGGCGGCCAATGATATGATAGGGAGGTCTATTATAACAATAGTTAACATCTATATAGTGCTTATTATGTGCCAGACACTGTGCCGAGTGCTTTATAAAAATCATCTCATTTGATCCTCAACAATCCTGAGAGGTAGGTGTTGTTATTATTCCCATTTTGCAGCTGAGACAGAGAGGGGTCAAGTGACTTGCCCAAGGTAACACAGCTAGTAAGTATTTGAGGCTGAATTTGAACTCAGGTTTTCTTGATTCTAGGTCCAGTGCTCTATCAATTGTGCTACCTCGCTGCCTCTAATTAGAGCTCAAGATGATTTCTTGGAGCAGAGTTCCTGGTTCCTATGGAGAAAAGTTGGAAATGATGTCTGGAGTGGAGGAAGCATGGAGAATAGACGCAGAAAGGCTAATTAATAAGCTATTACAATAGTTCAGGTGAGAGAAATGGATGGCCAAGATTTTGTAGAGGAAGAAACAATACTACAAGGCAATGGTTGAGTATTGAGCATGATGGAGAAGAAAGAGTCAGGACCAAAGATGTGAACTTGTCTACTCTCTCCAACACTGGATTTATCTTCATTCATTCCACTGAGTCAAGAAGAGGAGTCAGTATGCTTTTTTGCCCTCCTCACTGTCATTTCCAAACTCTCTTCCCATGACGATAAATATTCTCCTGGTACTACTTGTCTCTGCTCTTTACTTATTCTTCATCAGTTGATATTTCTCTCTAATGAAGCAATATGTTCCATTACATTCATGTACCACAGTTTATTAATCCATTTCCCAGTTGGTGGTCATCTATTTTGTTTCTACCAAACAATACTACCAAATTTTTAAAAAAATACAAATGAGACCTTTATTTCTATCTTTGACCTCCTTGGGGAATATATTCAGCATTTGGAATGGTATGGATATTTTGGACACTTTCTTTGCATAATTCCAAATTGCAATCCAAAACAGTAGGACCAATTCACAGCTGCACCAGCAGAGTATTAGTGAGTATAACTTTCTTTCTTTTATTTTCTCTTTTTTCTTCCTTCCTTTCTTTATTTTGCAGTCGGGGTAAAGTGAATTGCCCAGGGACACACAGCTAGTAAGTGTCAAGTGTCTAAGGTCACATTTGAACTCAGGTCCTTCTGACTCCAGGGCCAGTGCTCTATGCACTGCCCTGTGCATATCTTTCTACAGCCCTTCTAATAATCATCATTGCCAACTTGTTGGGGCTTCTTGACTGGGAAAAATTACTTCTTGCTTCTTGTTAGGTTTCTCAACTGGACAACAAAACTAGGGCTACGTCTCTAGGCTTGCCCCAATTCACAATCACACACCAGGTTGGGTACACCAAGGTTGTGCCCACCCAAATCATTAAACCTTCTAATCACCTGCCTTCATCAGCCAACTTTACTATTACTCTGTCTACTTATTCCTAAATGGTTAGAATAGTCCCACCACCTCTTACTCTTCCCATCTTTGTGAAACTGATTTTTTTTTTTTTTAGGCAATTGGGGTTAAGTGACTTGCCCAGGGTCACACAGCTAGTAAATATCAAGCATTTGGCCTGAGGCCAGATTTGAACTCAGGTCCTCCTGACTTCAGAGCCAGTGCTCTGTGCACTGTGCCACCTAGCTGCCCCTGTGAAACTGAATTCTTAGGGGCTGAAGAACAACCTCCCCCCTGCAGCTTTAGTTGCATAGTCCTTCATTGCCGTCCTCCTCAATCCTACCTCCAGATGTCCCACTCTAGATTTGCCTTCTTCTACAGTACCATATGGAATACCTGTTCCATAATTAACAATATTGCATTTATTTTAAACATCTTTGTTTTTTTATTTCTTCCATCTTTTGGCACTCACTGAGACCTTTTTCCCTCCTGATGACACTAATTTCTATACCACTCTTTCACAGCCTGGTTGTACTTTCACTCATCCTCCCTTACCCTGACTCAATGGTCATGGTGGTAGAGTCAGAATACTCTTTCCTTTCAATTGCTACTTCCAGACTATCCTTCTACCACCATCACTCATAAATGTCTCATTCTTCAATGATCATTTAATCTGAATTTATACTCAGTGCATATTCTGGTAGCTGTTATCTACCAACCTCCAGGACATTCTCTAAACTTTTTCCACAAATTCAGTGACTGGCTTAGAGTCTTCCTTTTTACCCCAACTTCTATCATCCTAGGGGACTAATATCTATATCTTAAATTACCCTAACTTCCCATTTTATCAATTTACTCAGCTCCTATGACCTACTCCTCCACTTCATTTCAGCTATACCTGAAGGTATTTACACTCTTGATCTTGCCATCATTCATAAGTATTCTGTTTCCAGGTTCAAGGATTTTGTATTTCCTTTATCTGATCATAATCTTCTATCTTTCCCTTTTCTATGCTTAATTCCTAAACCCACTCTTTGTTCTCACTATAACCTCCGATCTCTCCATCCCTCAATAGTATAGTAGTCTCTAACCCCTTTTCTGGCTACATTTTCCTCCGTTTTCAATGTTGACCCCCTGGTGAACCACTTTAACTTTACACAGTCCTCTACCCTTGAATCCGTTGCTTCCTTGTCTTATTACTGATTTCCCACCATCCACTTCCTTTACTAATACTCACATGCTACTTAATGCAACCGGAGAAAATCATCAAACCATGTTGACTATTTTTATTGTACATTTATGCTAGATAATTTCAACTGGGCCCTCCCTACAGCAAGGTAAACCTTCCTAATTAATTCTCTTTTCTTACTCACCACAGTAACTTTAAGTCTTTTCTTTTCTCTTGGAGCCTCCTATAACACCCTTGACCTATCCTCTCTCTGGAGGACTTTGGCACATACTTAACTGAAAAAAATGAGACCATTCTCCGAGAGACCTATTCTATCTACTCATCTCCTATCTGTCTAATATCATCATCCAATATCTGATACTTCACTTCAGTTGCGGTGGTGAGGTGGCCCTTATGTTTGCCATGGCTGACATCTTATGTACCTTTAATTCCATACCCTCTTGTCTTATCTAGCACAGATGTCCCTGCTAGAGGGGGCAGATGACTACCATCCCCCCTGCCAAATCTTCAATCTTTCTCATTCTACTAGCTCTTCCCCTGCTGCCTACAAACACATCCCCATTTCCCCCATCTTTAAAAAAAACTCTCATTGGATCCTACCATTCTTTCCACTCTCATCCTATATTCTTACCCTGCTTTTAGCTAAATTCTTGAAAAAACTGTTTACCATCAGTGTCTCCACTTTCTCCCCTTTCACTCTCTTCTAAACCCTCTATTCCCATACCACCAGCTGCCTATTAGAAATCTACAACTGGACATCTGAAGGATTCTCAAATTCAATATGTCAAAAACAAAACTAATTATCTATTCTCCTAAACTTTCTCATCTTCCCAAGTTCCCTATTTTTGTGGAGGACACTACAATTCTTTTAGTCATCTAAGTTTGCAACCTTTGAGTAATACTCATCTCTGTGCTCTCCTTCTCCCTTCATAATCTATCAGTTGCCAAATCTTATTGATTTTATTTTCATATATCAAATCTATCCCTTTTGCTCCTCACATGGACACCTCCCTGGTTCAGTCTCTCATCGTGTTTCACCTGGATTATATTATAATAGTCTTCTCAATGGTCTCTCTTTCTTCAGGCACTCCCTTCATAATCTACCAAACTGATACTTCAAAAGCACAGAGATAGCCATATCACTCTCCTGCTCTAGAAGCTCTAATGGCTCCCTCTTTTCCCTAGGAGAAAAACCAAATTCCTTTGTTTTTCAAAGCTCTTGTATTGGTGTCAACAAAATCTGGACTGCTACATTAACATTACATAATGTCTGGCTTGTAATTCCTAAATCCCTTTTGATAATACATATAAAGACATGTTTGCTGTGTCAGATTTTTGTGTCTATAAATGCTATTCTCACTTTTAGTGAATGAGTAACTAGAAATGTAGTGTGTGTGTGTGTGTGTGTGTGTGTGTGTGTGTGTGTGAGCTGCAATTCCTTAAAGCAAAGGCTATGTTGTCCTTTTATTAAAGGAACACGCTTCAGGGTCATTTCCATTGGTAGTAGTCAAGCAATTTAGAGATGAAAACAGCAATAACAACAAACTTTGGAATCCTGTTCCTACTAGTGATGATGTATTCTCTTTACCTCTACAATCTGTTGTCAGTTTCTATTTGCCCCTATACTGCTGGGAAGATATTTTCAAATTTCCAAACTTTAAATAATGCTCTTCTCAACTCAAATGAAGTAGTTTTTTTTTTTTCTTTGTGGTAGTACTCTAGTTCCTGGAACCCTAGAAACAGATTTTTGCACCCTAGGTGAAGATAAGAAAGATTTACCTTTTGAACCAACATTTACCAACCCATCTAGATAGTCACTATTCTAGGAACTAGAAAATTAAAATATAACTGATGGATCAGGATTAGGATCTTTTTGGTATAGAAAGCAAAATCATGTGAGCCTTCCTTGGTGTTGACAGCTCGTCTTTGGTGCTTCAACCCCCATGAGCCATCTGGAAGTTATCATCACTTTATGCCCACTAGTTGATAGGACACCACAGGCCTCTGCATTGTCTAGGTAATTCTGGGACACCCAAATGGAAACCCAGACTTGAGCAGCATCCATTCTCACCTACAGTTCTCCCAAAATCTCTACTAGTTTCAGAATCTTTTTTTATAAACCCCATTAAGATAAATTAGTCCTGTGTATGTTGCCTTTTTCTTTTCTCTCAAGGTGTGATGGTTAGTTTATAACAAAATAACTTATTTAGAGGGCAATTGATACTAAATGTAGGAATTAATATGAGCAGGAGAATTGGATCAATTCTCACTTTTCAAGTGTGTCCTATGGACTTCAAAAGTAACACTTGAAAAATGTAGTAGGACTTTAAAACAGCTCTTTACAATTGCTTCCAGCTCACTTTCCAGGTCTATTGTACATTATTCTCCTTCACCAATCTATGTTCCAGCCACACTGACCTACTTGCTGTTCCCTTCTGTTTCTGTCTGGAATGCATTCTCTCTTCATCCTTGCCTCATTGAAACCCTGGCTTCCTTCAAGAATCAGCCCAAGTTGGGGCAGCTAGCTGGCACTGGCCCTGGAGTCAGGAGGACCTGAGTTCAAAACTAGCCCCAGACACTTAACTACTAGCTATATGACCCTGGGCAAGTCACTTAACCCCATCGCCTAGCCAAAAAAAATAATCAGCTGAAGTGTACTTCCTACTGAAAGCCCATCTCAATCCCCCTAGTTGATATATTCTCCCCATTTCAGCTGAAAATTACTTCAGACATGCTTTGCATGTATTTTGTATTTCTCATGATAATGCAATCTCTTTGAGGGCAGGGACTACTTCATTTTTTTGTTTGTATTCCAACATCCAGGGCAGTGCCTGGCACATATCAAATGTTTGTTTCATGCATATGTGCATGAATTTTCCCTCAGTAGCTCTGCTTGGTTTTAACTTCCTGGAACATTGTGCCTCACCCCAGAGAAGCTGATCAGCTAAAATTTTACCCTAATCCTGAGGAACTCAGCTTTTGATACTCAATACCTCTTCAACGCCATCGATTGCCTCTCCCCTCTGATTGAAGGCTGGAGCACTAACACAGCTACGTTTTTCACTAGCAGGTCTTGGTTTTGACTACGTGGAATAACATGCCCTCTGGTGCATTCCCCTTCTGACTTTCCTGGAGTTGGGGAGATTCACCTTCCTGAGTTTAAATCTGACCTTAGATTTTTACTCGCTGTGTGACCTGGGCAAGTCACTTAGCCCTGTCAGCCTCAGTTCCTCAATTGCAAAATGAGCTGGACGAGGAAATGGCAAACCATTCATGAAGAGTAGGGCATGACTGAAATGAATGAACATGTCACTTTCTGGAATATCCACACACAAAGGTCCCCTCAATCTTCAATGCTATTGACTTTTTAAACAAAGGAAACATTTGGGATTTTTAGTACTTCATAATCATTTTCATTTCTTAAATAGCTCCTTGATCAGTTGTCCTTTTATTGTTCCTAGTGCTGATCTCTGAGCAGAAAAGACATTTAATAAAAGCTTCTTGAGTGAAATTTCAACTTAATTGTATTGCCACTTATTTTATCCTCATTCTGAGGACTTTAGGAGCAGCTTGATGGTTGATTTTATAATGCCTCTCGAAATCTGAAGATTAATGCAAATTGTAGAAACAAATCTTTATATGAGCACTGTGAATGACAAAGTACTGTGAGTCCAAGAAAGGTTACCATGAACTGAAATAGGGTTGTAACAACTCAGATGAATGATTATAATTAGTAATATATTGTTTAACTAATGATTAAACTTTAGCATTAAAGTATGCAAATATTTGTTCCCACAAGGCAGAACCAAGAACAATGAGTAGAAATGGAAAAAAAGAAAAGCACCCTTAGCTTTGATATCAGGAAAAAAAAACTTCCTAATAATTAGAGCCTTAGCAAAGTGGAAACCCCCCACAAATTAAGGAACTGGAAAATGGCTAAACAAATTATAGTTATATGAATGTAATGGAATATTAATGTTCTGTGAAAATGATGAAAAACTTGGGAAGACCGTATGAACTGATGTAGAATTAAGCAAGTGGAATCAGTGAAACTTACACAATAACAGCACTAAAGACAAACAGCTTTGAAAGACTTAAGAACTCCAATCAGTGCAATGATCAATCACAATTCCAAAGGAGTGATGATAGATTTTATACTTTCACACATGTAGAAATGATGTTCCAAGTCATAGTGCAATTTTAAGTGTATGCATGTGTGTGTGTGTGTTATAAGAGTTCCAGAGATGGGGAACACGCAGCTTCGAGATCATATGTGACCCTCTAGGTCCTCAAGTGTGGCCCTTTGACTGAATCCATACTTCGCAGAACAAATCCCCTTAATAAAAGGATTTGTTCTGTATAACTTGGACTCAGTCAAAAGGCCATACCCAAGAACTTAGAAGGCCACATGTGGCCTTGGGGTCACAGGTTCCCCACCCCTGGCATAAGACCAATGTAACACTTTGTTTTAATTAAGTGCATATTTGTTATAAGGGCTCCCCCCCACCCCCACCTGTGGGAGATGGGAGACTGAGAAAATAGGTTTTTGTTGAATAAAAAGAGAAAATTTAGTTTAATAATGATAACTAGCATTAATATATTGCCTTAAAGTTTGCAGAGCACTGCACATATTTATCTCTTTTGATCCTCACAACAACCCTGTTAAGTAGGGATTATTATCATCCCCATTTTACAGATGAAGAAACTGGGGCACAGACTGGTTAAATGATTTGTCCAGGGTTACTTGGCTTGTAAGTATATGAGGCAGAATTTGAACTCAGATCCATCAGACTCCAAGCCCAGTACCTTATCCACTGTGCTGCCTCACCACCTGAAATTTGAAAAAAAAAAAATTCAAAATGAGGCTGATCCAGTGGTCTGTTTCTCCTTCTAAAAAAAGAGCTTTGGCTATATAGATTTCTTCCAACTTTGAGGTTCTATTAATTTGCTATTTAAACTCAGGAAAAAGTGCTTTTATAGAAAAGAAAGGAAAACTTTGGAGGGAACATTTATAGGATAGTAAAGAAGAAACAGATAAATTACCTCCAACTACAATCCTAGGCTCGTAGCTTTGGCGTTAGAAGGGATCTTAGAGACCATCTAGTTAACCCCTTCATTTTACAATTCTGGAAATTGAAGCATAGAGATTAGGGGTTTGCCTAAGGTTACATAGTTTGTGAGCTAGCAGCAGAACCAGAATTTGGACCTATATCTTTTATCTCCAGATCTAGTGCTCTCATCCATATTTATGGCTACATGATTTTAGGTGACTTTATTTTAGTTGATTAAAGAGTTGTTTAGTACTTTTGTAATTCCTTGGTGTGTAACTACCTCCATTGACATTGATCACAATGCCTCTATGGGCTTCCACAGTTATTTTGGCCAAGAAATCCGTTACCTTGTAACTAAGTCTATGATAGGTCTGTTTGCAATTAGCTTTGTTGGTCCTCAGACTGCCTATCATTGGACCATCTTTGAAGTTGATCCAACCCTTAGCACTTACCAGGCTAATGGTCAGTAACCCAGGGTCCACTTCTTGCCAGGATGAGGAATCCTAGAAGGACCCTTTTGAGGAACTGAAAAAAAAATAGAGAATTAATAAATATAGGAAAGGGTTGTTTAAATTACATCTAGACTTGCAGGGTCAAACAAATGCTCTGCTTGGAAATTTCTGTGGCTATGTTTTTTATGTGAGCAGACTGAAACTTCTACTAAGAGCAATTCTTGGATTCAATTTCATCTTTCTTGTTAGTTAACAGACAAGTTATTTGCAAAGATAAACAGTGGATTATATCAGTGCTAGTCATAATTTAAAAATCTGAAACACTTATTTCTGTCAACCTGGTGGATCCAGTACACCTGCAAAGACCCTCTGATCCTTGTAGCACTAGCTTTGCATTTCTGTTGTTGTTGTTGTTTTCCCCCAGCAGCAGGAAGGACTTGAAATTCTTGATTGAGTCTGCCTTGGATTCTCCAGCCTGGAGCCAATTTCAGGGATTGTTGATTTTATGGAAAGAGCCCTGAATCTGGAGTCAGATAGAATAGGTTCAAATCTTCGTTCTCCTACTTAGTACTTGTATGATCTCAGCCAAGTCACTGAACCTTTCTGTATCTCAGTTTCCTGACCTATAAAATGAATGGGTTCAATAAGTTCCCTTCTACTTGTTTTTCTCTGCCAAGAAGAATTATCTTTGGACTGGAAAGGACAGAAGAAAAAATTGTTAATAAAGAGATAAAACTCAATGTAAGTAGGGAGATAAAATAGTAGCAACACTTGATAAGTTCAAATCATCAGACCTAGAAAAACAACAATGACAACAACAACAACAACAGTATCTGAGGATACCAAAAGGCCTGGCAGATATAATTGCCGATTTACTCTTAGTGAACAATAGTGGAGAATTGTAGAAATGATGCAAAGTTGGAGAAGGGCAAATGTCTAAATTTTCAAAAAAAAGGAGAAGAAAAGTAGAATCTGCAAAATCTCAGTCAAGAAGTTTGATCCTTGGCAAAATTCTAGAATATAGTGGTTTTTTTATTTTAATTTTTTTCATTCTGAATTTAAACACCAAAAAAAGAGCATTTCCATACACATAGTAGAAAGTAAAAAGAGGATTCTATAGAAAACCATGAGTCTCTACTTCAGACAGTTTGCTGTTTTAAAAAAAGTATTTTATTTCAAGACTGTCCTGCTTATCTGTGCTTCTTTCTGAATTTCCTTTTGTTCTCCTGCGTCCATTTTGAAAACATTACAGAGGCCTTTTTTTTTTTTTTGAGCATCACTAGTGCTAATTCTCCTTTCTCTCTAATAGCCCGGTCCCCATAAATCTTGAATATGAAAGGAAAAAATAATCCTTGTATCAGATAAGCATGGTCAAGCGAAATGAATCCATGCAATGGCCATGTCCCAATTTATGTTTCTGCATCTTGTGTCTATTATCTCTCTGTCAGGAAGTGAGTAATATGCTTCATCACAGGTCCTCTGGAGAAATGGTTGGCCTTTGTTCTGAACAGAGTTCTCAAGCCTTTCAAAGTTGTTTGTCTTTATAATATTGTTCTTGTGTAAATTTGCTTCCTAATTCTGCTTTGTTGCACATTATTTTAGGTTATGCTACCCAGAATTCTCTGATGCTGTCTTTTTCGTCATTTTGTACCATCTAATGATATTTTATTACATTCATATATCAGAATTTGTTCAGTCATTCTCTAGTCATCTAAACGTCAATCTAAGATACTCACTTCGATTCTAGTTCTTTTCTTTTTTTGCCTTTAAATTCCCTATTCAGGATAAGGAAGTTTATTTTGCTTGTGACTATTCCCTTTCCAGTGTTAACCTCACTTTTATCTCCCCTTCCAATACCTTCTTGTTTTCTGATGTATTTCTGAAGAGGTCTAGAGGTTTTGGGGTGCTCCTACATGCACAGAGGCACCCCAAGATCGCGGCGCTGAGCCCTGCCTGAAAGAAATCAACCCAAATCTTCTTCCAGCCAGAGAAATAGTTTATTAGAGATAAACTCCCAAGGAACCCAAACATCAGTAACGCCTGTAGGGACAAGTGGGCATGAGAGTCTCAGCCTTTTGGGCATGAGAAATTCTCAGCCTCTAAATGGGGGCTCGAGTGGATAAATCACATATAAGCCAGGTGACACCCATAAGGATGAGCAGGCATGAGAGTCTCAGCCTTTGGGTGTGAGAAATTCTCAGCATCTTAATAGAGACAAGATGGACCTTATATGCAGAAAGACTGTGGGAGGGATTTAGGAGTGGCCAAGTAGTTTGGGGTGATGGGAGGAAGGGCCTAAGGAGATCTGGATGGGAGTGGCTAGTAAGCTGGGGTGAACAGAGCTCCTGGGACCTGGACCTCATGGAGCCTAGCTAGGATTAAGGGTGGGAAATGGCCAGGGGCCATAGGGAGGTAAAACAATGGAGGGGAGATTGGGTGTAGCCACAATGAAAGGCTAGTTGATGGGATTATAGCCTTAGGGGAATGCCAGAGATTTGGCCATGTGGGAAAGTCCAGGGTTTTTCCTTTCTGGGGCCCAGATTCCAACCCCATCATTCCCATCTTATGTACACTAAAGTAACTTTGGGTGGCTGGAGGAAGGGGGGAGGTGGTTGGGAGGTGGTGAGAATTCCCTTTGGAAGGTCTGAGAGATTAAACAGACAATGGGAATAAATAATAAAGGTAGAAGTTTGCTTTCAAAGGGAGATAAAGAGAGTAGATAAGGTAAGGGTTTTCAACAAATGGGAGCCAAATTCCTTTTGGGGAAAAGGGGCAAAGGGAAAAGGGGCAAAGGTCTCAGCTTCTGAAACTGAATGAAACCCCGTCATTTCTACACTGAGATCTCTCTCTCTCTTTCTCTCTCTCTCTCTTTCTGTGTGTGTGTAATCTTTGTACATTTCAGATGAGCAAGATTCATCTGATGGCTTCTCCTACTTCTTCCTCTTTGATGCTATACTCTTCTCATGCATTCCAATTATGAAAAATAGCAAGTTTCATTCCCTTCTTTCTGAATTAATGTATTCCTCCTGTACCAGTTCTTTTTCTTTTTCCTCTTTGAAACCCCAGAACAGAACTAATCCACCCTTTTCCTTATGTAAGTCCCTCAGTACCCTTTGAAGACATTGAGATTCTAAAGAGACACTTGTTTCTTCTCTTCCATTAGAATATTAGCATTATGTCATCCTAAAAGCCCTTCTTATTGCTCAAATACATTTATCTTTTAAAGTTTCTCTTAACTCTTATGTGTATTATATGAAAGGATAGAAGGTTAGCACTCTCCTTGAGAAGGATGGAAGAGGTCCTAGTGGGCTAAGGTATTGCCACTTACTCTGTGACCTGTAACCATGTAACTCATACCTACGTTTCAAAGTTTCTATTCAGCTCTGGAATTTTCATCAGTAATGCTTGTAAATCTTCTTTTCCATTAAAGGTCTATTTCCCTCCCTATAGGGTTACATCAAACTCTTCAGGGTAAGTCATTCTTTGTAGGAAGATTATACATTTGCCTTTTAGAATATTGTGCTATATTCCAAGATTTTCCCCTTATTTTTAATAGAAGCTGCTAATTCTTGTGTGATACTGATTGGTTGCTTGGTACTTGAACTGCTTCTTTCTGTATGCTTGCAGAATTTTTTCCATTGATGTTAGAGCACTAGATTTTGGATATGATATTCCTGGAACTTTTCTTTTTTTTTTCTTTTTTTTTTAAGGACATGATTGATGTATTATTTCTATCTGTACTTTGTCCTCTTATTCTAATAGTTAGAGGTAGTTTTCATTCATGATTTCTTGAAATATAGGGCCTAAGATTTTTTAAAGCTGTAGTTTTAAGGGAGGCTAATGGTTCTTGAATTATCTTTCTTTGACCTATTTTCCAGATTTTTTTATATCACATACCAATTAATCAATAATGTTAGATATCAATACAGTCAATTAATATCAATCAAATATCAATATAAGCAATTATATCAAAATATGGCAATCTTTTGAGTTTGTTCTGGTATTCCTTGCTGTTTCATGGAGTCATTAATTTCTATTTTAGTTTTCAGGCACTGTTATTGTCTGTCTTTGGTTGTACTAAGAAGTTACACTGAGCTGGCAATGATATTATATGTGTGTGAACTTCAGGGTATTGCTGGAATAGGTATGTAGGAGCCAGGCAGAAGCCCTGCTTCTTGTTCAGGTGGCCATCATGGCTAGAAGTCTACTATGTATCATTACTATTATTATTTTTGGAGGCAATCAGGATTAGACTTACCCGGGGTCACACAGCTAGTAGGTGTCGGAGGCCAGATTTGAACTCAGGTCCTCCTGACTCCAGGACCTGTGCTCTATCACTATAGCTGCCCTATAGTTAGCCACTCATTTTTTTTTTCTTAAAATACACTGTTTGTGACAAAGTCTTGGAATTATTTGCCAGCTCCTTACAGAGTGATAATGGCCTTGCTTTTGTTTCACAGATAACCCAGGGTGTGGCAAAGACACTTAAAATCACTTACCATCTCCATTCAGCCTGGAATCCCAAATCCTCTGGTAAAGTAGAGAAAATGAATCATACCCTTAAGTGAATCCTTACTAAACTCTGCTAGAAACCTGAGAAGATTGGATTAAGAATCTCCCAATTGGGCTACTCAGAGTCCATATCACACTTTGGGAAAATATCAAGCTTAGCCCCTTTGAGCTTTTGTATGGGAGGCCTTTCCTAACCTCTGATATCCTTGTAGGCACAGAACAGCATCTGATCACTCAATCTGCAACTCAGTTAGGAGCTGTCAGGAATGCCCTAGCAGAATATGCTGACAAGCATCTTCCAAAACCTTTTGGCTGTAAAAAGGAGCTTCCTGCCCCAGTACACCCTGGAGATTGAGTCTATTTAAAGTCATGGAAAACCCAAAAGGGAGAACAATTAGATGTCAATTGGAAGGGACCCTACCGAGTCATACTCACCACCCCTACAGCAATAAAACTGGAGGGCCTCCCTAGCTGGACTCGTAATTCTAGGATTAAACCAGCGTCATCTCTCGGTCCCTCCCTAGAGACTCCAGAATATACCTGTGAGCCCTTGGAGGATCTGAAGCTGTTGTTTAGAAAGGCCACTGGCCCTCTCCAGCCGACAGGTGGAAAAAAGAAGAGAAATTATAATTTTTTTTTTTCTTTCTTCTTCCTCTCTGTACTCCTTTTGTAACATTCTTGCCTTCTAGGGTTGGAGCCATCAACTCCCAGATGATATCAGCCAACGGAGTCTAAGGTCTCTAGCCCACTGGACTCAGCCATGGGTCAGCCGTACTGTGAAGTCTGACCCCTTAAACAAAATGGTACCCTATGAGACAGGGACAGATCTATGCCCCTTGTCAGCAGGAAGCAGTTTCAGAAGCCAAGACCTTCGCCCCTTACTCTAAAAGAATTTGGGTCCCATTTGTTTGAGGGGGGAATGATAGGGCTGGAATCTGAGCCCTACAAAGGAAAAACTCTGGCCCCCAGATCACTTCCCACCCTTGGTCCCACCTAGGCTCCATTTCCCACCCTTGGAAATTCTATTACCTCATGGGCTCTTGTACTTTCCCACATGGCCAAATCTCTGGCGGCTATAGTCCCATCAACTGGTCTTTCATTGTGGCTACACCCAATCTCCCTTCCATTGTCTTGCCTCCCTATGGCCCCTGGCCATTTCCCACCCTTGGTCTCACCTAGGCTCCATTTCCCACCCTTGGGAATTCTATTACTTCATGGACTACTTTGGTTACTCTCCCACAATATTTCTGTATATAAAGTCCATCTTGTCTCCATTAAGAGGCACAGATTTTCATAATCTAGCCAATAGCCCACAGATGCTCAGATTCCTTAAGAATCTAGCTAATATGGCAAATCTTCACTTTTATTTTCCCCTAGCTCTAGGGCTCTAGTGAGTGCTATTAATTCTGCCTTCTGGGCAGGGGTCCCAGGGGGCAGAGGTTTTGCCTCTATAGTGTTAGAAATATGCTTGACACCTAAAATTTAGTATCAAGAAAGTTTATTACAGAGAAAGTCCAGAGGATTAGACGTTTCTGGCCAGAAGCGGACTCCACCCCTTTTAGGGAGGGATGGGCCCCAGAGTGCAAGGGCAAGCATGCTTTTATACATTCAAATTTGGTGCGAAACCTCCCAGGCCTGGATTGGTCCATCCCTTCCTGGGTTACACCCCTCCTTACATGTTTCCCTTTGATATGCTCAAGTATGTTCCCCCTCCCTTGGTCATACATCCCATGACTTGTTAATGAGGCTCTAATTTTATGCGGAGTATGTCAGATAATAGTAATGAAGTTCATTAAGCAGGCGCACTAACATTTTTCAGGTGTCCTTAGGTTGACCCTAACTGGTCTGAGCTGGCTCGACCCTTCTCTTGAATTTGGAGTCTTTTTAGAGCCATCCGCCTACTTCTTATTGGTTAAGCCCTCGCCCACCTACGGTGTACTACTTCCTGAAATTGTTCTTTAAATCTCTGCATTATTCTCTTTCTCTGTGGAAATATAACCTTTACCTGACTCTCACAGTAGTTTGGTGGAGGCTAACCACTGCATACCCAGCTCTCCTAACCCCTTGTTCAATGAAACTTGAACCATCTGTGTACCACACTAATTTGGGGTTCGGGAGATCAGGTCGACTGGCATAAACACAGTCTGAAGTCTCCTCACAATCATGAACTAGAGTATCTGAGAGGGCGCTATCTGGGAGGAGAGTTGCCGGGTTGAGTGTGTGTGGAAGACTTGAAGAATTAGGTCAGGGTTATCTAAGAGCAAGGCTTGATATTTGGTGATCCTGCCACTAGCCAGCCACTGATGGCCCTTTGCTTCTGGGATGCTCTGAACCCGGTGGGGAGTCAGGACTTCCAGGGGCTGGCCAATTGCAAGTTTAGAGGCTTCCTCAATTAGAATAACTGTAGCAGCCCCTGCCTGGAGGCATGCAGGCTATCCAGCAGCTACAGAGTCTAATTGTTTTGAAAAATAAGCAACTGGTCTAGGATCAGGCCCTAAGAACTGGGTTAGTTCTCCCAAAGCCTGCCCTCTCCTTTCATCCACATACAGAGTGAAAGGTTTTTCTAAATTGGGTAGAGCTAATGCTGGTGTGGTGGTCAATTTAGTTTTTAAGTTTTGAAAGCTTTAGCCTGGTCAGGGCCTCACTCTAGAGGGAGTGAGTCAGGGCCAGGGGTAGAGTCATAAAGGGGCTTAGCAATAAGACCAAAATTAAGGATCCAGAGTCTACAGAATCCAGCCATGCCTAGAAAAGTTCGAAGTTGTTTCTTAGTGGCTAGGACAGGGATAGACAGGATTGTCTTTTTCCTCTCTTAAGTTAAGGAGCGAGAGGTGGGTGTTAGGTCATGACCCAGATACTTCACAGACTTGCAGGCTATCTGGACTTTGTTCAAAGAGACCCTATAGCCTCAAGTGCCCAAGAAATTAAGAACCTCTGTGGCAGCAGCCAGAGAAGCCTCCCCAGTGGGGCTACAAATTAGAATATCATCCACATACTGGATCAAGCTACTATCCTCTAGTTCCATATCCCTTAAATCCCTCCCCAAAGCCTGGCCAAATAAATGAGGGCTATCCCAAAAACCTTGGAGTAAGACTGTCCATGTTAGCTGACAAGGAGTTAGTTTTCCAGGTAGTGTCCATTCAAAGGCAAAAATAAATTGTGAATCTGTGTGAAGAGGTATGCAGAAAAAGGCATCTTTGAGATCCTGGGTGGAAAACCATCGGGTACCTCCAAGGATCTGAGTGAGTATATTATATGGATTGGGGACTATGGGATGTACTGGAATGACAGCTTCATTAACAGCCCTGAGGTCTTGAACCATTCGGTATTCTCCATTTGTTTTTTTTACAGGAAAGATAGGAGTGTTACATGGGGATTGACAAGGGACAAGGATTTTGTACTTAAGGAATTTTTCAATCAATGGTTGTAGACCCTTCCAGGCCTTGGGCTTAACTGGATATTGGCGGCAATGGGGGAATGCATTGGAATCTCGGAGGCGAACAACGGCTGGGGTGTCATGAGTAGCTCACCCAGGAATTCCCTGATCCCAAACAATTGGCTCAACTGTTTCCCATACCTCCAGAGGAACATGGGGAGGTCTGGTGAACAGAGGGAAAAGGGAGATGGGAAGCTTAACTAGAGAAAATTGGCTCCCCAATTTCACCATCAGGTCCCTTCCCAACAAGGGGGCAGGACAAGAGGAGATAATAAGGAAGGAGTGTTCAAACAACAGATCCTCAAACAGACAGGGGAGAGAGTATGTCTCGTGACATCCCCTGGTACTTCCTTCGATACCCATGACCTGATGGGTCGAAGGGCTAGTAGGGCCAGAGTAATCAGTTATACCACTTCTCCAACTTCGGGGACAGTCCTTCCTCTGATGTCTCTCCTGGTTACACGTTGGGCATGGTCCTAGAGGCGGTCCTGGGGGATCCCTCGGGGGGGCACTCTAGAGGGGCACTCCTTGGACCAGTGGCCCTCTTTGTGGCATCAAAAGCAGGTTTCCCAACTGCCCAAGGTGCCAGGAGCACCCCCGGGTTTTTTCCTGGCCATGGCAGCAGCCAAGAATTGGGCATGTTCTCTGTCTCTAGCCCTGTCTCTGTATTCTTTCTCCTCTGCTTCAACTAGGTCTCTGTTGTTAAAGACTCCAAAGGCAGTCTCCGGTAATTGGGCCTAAGGTGTTTGGGGTCTCATCGCCGATTTCTGCAGTTTCCTCCTAATATCTGGGGCAGATTGATTAATGAAATGCATGCTAAGGATTGTTGTCCCTTCTATAGAGTTGGGATCTAAATTCGTATACTTTTTGATAGCTTCTACTAGCCTGTCTTGGAAAAGGGCAGGGTTTTCCTTTTCTCCCTGTGTAATTTCCTTAATTTTCTGAAAATTTGCTTGCTTTTGAAATGCAGTTCTTAGTCCTTCTAACAGGTAAATTACCATGTGGTCTCTTTTTGCCCTATTCTCACTCTTCTGATAATCCCATCCTGGGTCAGTAGTGGGAACAGCAGCTGTTCCTGAGGGGTATTTTGTGGGGTCATCGGTAGCAAAATGATCCCCAGATTTTTGGTCCTGTTCCCAAATTCTCCTCTTCTCTTCAGTGGTACAACAGGTGGAGAAGAGGATATGCAAATCACCCCAAGAAAGCTCGAATTGTAGGGACATGTCCCTAAAGCCCTCAGTAAACTTAGTGGGATCTTCTGAATATCAACCCAGTTTCTCTTTGACCTGACTGAGGTCTGAAATGGAGAATGGAACATGCACCCTAATTGTCCCATTAGGGGAGACAGGAGCTTCCTTTAGGGAAAAAAGCCTTGAAGGCACTGTGGGAACTGGGGCTAGGGAGGTAGGGAGATAAGAAGTCCCACTTTTTGTGAGTGAGGGACTGGGAAATGCTGGCTGAACTGGACTGGACTGCAAAGCCAGGGGATCCGGCTGGCAAGGGGAAAAATCAGCTGACACTGGAGGAGGGGGAGGGATCAAGGGAGGAGATACCACTGAGGCTGGAGCTGAGGCCAAGATCTGGGTGATCCTTGCCTCAGGGGAGAAGGTGTTGCCAAAACCTGAGCAGGGGTCTGAGGAGAAATTGCAGGTTGGGAAGGGGGTTGGGATGGAGGAAAAGGGGAGGAAAAGCAAGGGAAAGAGGGGTTAGGCAAGGAGGGAGGGGGATGGGAAACGGGGGGGCCAAGGGAAAATGGGGAGAATAGGGAAGGTGTAGGGACTGGGGAGGTGCTGTAGCCCTGGGAACCATAAAAAGAGGGTCATCCAAAAAGTCTAATTGATCCCCATTCCCCATTTGTGGGGTGGCTCTAGCTATGGGCATCCTACAATCTTTTCTGAGAATGGGGTCCCGAGAAAGTTCTACAAAAGTCATTATATAGACAATCTCCACCCATTTTCCTTCTCTGCTGCAATATTGTTTTAACTCTGAGAGCATATTTTGCTCTAATGTCCCAAAACGGGCCATGCCTCATAATTTTCCAGGTGATACTGAGGCCAAATGGTGTTGCAAAGGAATACCAGCCTTCTCTTTTGTAGTTCTTTAGAGATACTAAATTTTTCCCAATTTAATAAAAGACAGCCCAAAGGCGAATTTTCAGGAATTAAAGAGGATTGACCCTTTGTGGGTGTGGGATCTGGAAGTCCCTCCCTCCTTAAAAAAAAGATTTAAGAATAAGACTCAGGAAACAGACAAAAAAGTAAAAAACCCAAAGAAGTATGTTAATTTTTCCCAAGTCCCTGGTGGTCTAGTGGTTAGGATTAGGTGCTCTCACTGCTGCAGGTTTGATTCCTGGTCATGGAACCATATGATGCGGTCTAGAGGTTAGGGGTCCTGGAATCCCAAAATCATTATACCTGGGTTCTGCCCGAAAGAATTTGACCCAAACCTTCTTGCAGCCAAAAACAAAGTTTATTGAAGATTTACCATACTAGCTAGATTCTTAAGGAATCTGAGCATCTATGGGCTACTGACTAGATTGTGAAAATCTGTGCCTCTTAATGGAGACAAGATGGACTTTATATACAGAAAGATTGTGGGAGAGTAACCAAGTAGTCCATGAGGTAATAGAATTCCCAAGGGTGGGAAATGGAGCCTAGATGGGACCAAGGGTGGGAAGTGGTCTGGGGGCCAGAGTTTTTCCTTTCTGGGGCTCAGATTCCAACCCCATCATCTCCAGGAGCATACCAGTAGGGGAGATGAGATTCTTTATCTCTTAACACCCATCAGAACTTTGACTTCAGCCAAGTATATCTAATTTGATTCAATGTGGGTTTGTTAAATGCCTCTGAGTGAGGTGCAATCAACAGTACAAGGAATGGTTTGCCTTCATTCCAGGTCTCTGCCTTGGGACATTTGAAAATGGCACAAGGAAGTTCCTGCCAGTGAATGTGGTGGTGGCCCCTATGAGGTATGTCTATGACAGTAGAGAATAGCTTTGCCTCCTTAAAGGGCTGTGTGCCAAAGAGAGGGGAGCATGATGTGGAGGAAAGAAAACTGGATTCAGAGTCTGGAAATGGGATCAAATCCTGCTTTGCCACAAAATAGCTATGTAACCCTAAGCAAGTCATTTTACATTTCCTTTAGGTCTCAGTTTCTTCTCTAAAATGAGAAGGTTGGGGTAGACATACTCTAAGGTTCCTTGCAACTGTAGTAATCTACCACTCTTAGATGGACCATGACCAGAGGTACCCTTGTGCTTAGTCGAGCTACACATTTGTTTGAGCATGCGTATTGTCCTTGCAGAATTGCGTACTGCTCTTTCTCACAAAAACAGGACTGGCTTTTATATAATGTTTGTATGAACTCATTTGCCTCTTAGTGATGATAGAAGGAGGAAGGAAAGACAGGAATTAAGCTAAAAGGATTCTGCAAGTATATAATTTCCTATTCCATTCCATTCATTTCAGGTCAAGGCAATTGATATTTTTAATGTATCTACCACATGCAATACGGCACAGTGGAAAATGTGCTGGCTTTAGTGTTAGAGAACCTGACCTCAAATCTTGGCCTTAGCTGTGTGGCCTTGGGCAAGTCATTTAACCTTTATGGTCCTCAGTTTCCTTTTCTGTAAAATGAGGTAACTGACTTGGATAGTCTCCAACATTTCTTCCAACTCTGAATTTATGATACAATGATGCTATCATATGTGAAGTTCTGAGGTTAGTGCTAGAGATAGAAAAATTAAATAATCCCTCCTTTAAGGACTTACATTTTTCTGGGTTGGGGATATGTGTGTGTGTGTGTATGTGTGTGTATGTGTGTGCATGTGATATAGCACCTATAAATATAAATAAAATATATAGTAACTCTAGGATGAAGAGAGTTGTGGGGAGGGATCTGATAGTTGGAATATGAGCTGAGTCTTGGAGGAAGAGGAGGATTTTGAAAGGCTGAGATGAAGAAGAAATGAATTCCAGACTTGGGGGACAATTTGTTCAAATACACTAAGGAGGGAGGTGGAATGTTGAAGTGGGTTGGGGGGATGGTTTGGTTCAAAAGTAGAGTGTGTGAAGGAGCGTAATGTGGGCTAAAGTTGGAATGTCTGGTTTTATTTCCAGTGAACCGTGCTGCCTCTCCTAAGTAGAAATTCATCAAATATTTATAAATACTTATCATGGAAAATAGTATGAAACATTTCCATACAGGTTTATTAGTTTTAATTTATATAGTTCCACAATATTTTCTTCCTCAAATATAGCTGTATTTGGAGGCAGCTTGGTATAGTGGAAAGATAACTGAATTTGTAATTAACTTACTAGCTCTGTGGCCACTTAACATTTCTGGGCCTTAATTTCTTCATCTATAAAATGGTAGCTAATATTTTTACTACCTGCCTCTTATGGTTTTGGTGAAGAAAATGCTCTGTAAACTGTCAACATGGCAAGGAGACTAAGAGTAACTTGTCCAGGGTCACACAACAAGTAAATCTGAGGCAGGATTCAAACTCAGGTCTTTTTCTTTCTTTTCTTTTCTTTTCTTCTCTTTCTTTCTTTCTTTCTTTCTTTCTTTCTTTCTTTCTTTCTTTCTTTCTTTCTTTCTTTCTTTCTTCCTTCCTTCCTTCCTTCCTTCCTTTCTTTTTCTTTCTTTCTTTCTTTCTTTCTTTCTTTCTTTCTTTCTTTCTTT
>NW_020947390.1:4252675-4258999 GCF_900497805.2 Vombatus ursinus
TTTCTTTCTTTCTTTCTTTCTTTCTTTCTTTCTTTCTTTCTTTCTTTCTTTCTTTCTTTCTTTCTTTCTTTCTTTCTGCAACATTCTATCCACTGTACTCCCCAGTTAGTTGACTTTTGGAAATACTGAAGGAAGATCACTGAAGGTAAGTAAAGTCAGAAAACCTGCATTTGAGTCTTGACACTTTTTTACTAGATGTGTAACTATACATAAATCACTTCGTTTTTCTGAACCTCAGTTTCCTCATCTACATAATGAGAATAATAATGCCTGTACTACTGTTTCAGTTTTATTTTAAGGAAAGTGGTCTGTTAATAGTAAAATACTACATAAATATAAGATAATATTCTTTCAGTTTGTTATTTATTGTTAACTAATTATCACAAAGGCAGCTGGGTGGCTCAGTGGATAAAATGCTAGGCCTAGGGTTAGGAAGACTATTCTTCGTGAGTTCAAATCTGGCCTTAGACACTTACCAGCTGTATGACCCTTGGCAAGTTACTTAACCCTGTTTGCCTCAGTTTCCTCATCTGTAAAAGGAGCTGGAGGAGGAAATGGTCAATAATTCCAGTATCTTTGCCAAGAAAACCCCAAGTGGGATAAAGAAGAGTTGGACACAACTGAAATGACTGAACAACAACCACAGTGTATTACACAAAATAGGGGCTTAATGAATGTTGAATGAATGAAACTGGTTTGATGACATCCTTTTCTTGTGGATATTCATCAACTGGACAATAGAATTTTATGCAAAGGAAATGTCCAGCAATTAAAATGATCTCGGTTTTAATCCTTTAAGAATTTTCATTGTCTGGGGGCAGCTAGGTGGCGCAGTGGATAAAGTTCCGGCTTTGGAGTCAGGAGGACCTGATTTCAAATCCGGCCTCAGACACTTCACGCTTACTAGCTGTGTGACCTTTGGAAAGGCACTTAACCCCAACTGCCTCATCAAAAAAAAAAAGCGAAAACAAAACAAAACAAGAATTTTCATTGTCTGAACTTGCAGGTTGACAAGAGCAATCATTTTAGAGTCAGGGTTCTTTCATTTTTCTGACCCATTCACCTACTATAAAGTTGCCAAAAGATTAATCTGCTTGATTCTGGACAGAGTTCAAACAAAGATGTGAAAGATAAGCCTGACACTCAGAAAAGATTTCAACTACAGGGCACCGTGTTTGCTAATAATTTGCATTGCCCAAGATAAGGTCAGAATGTTTTCTTCTTACTCTCACTTGATTCAAACGTCTGTAAAGAAGAGAATATTAAAACTCTTGTGCCTGTCATTCACACAGTCATATTTAAATGCATCCTTCCCCATGTCCCAATGACCTTGGAAGACAAATCTAATTATTTTAAATAAAGTATTTCTAACTCCTGATTTTCTATAATAATGGGAGCAAGAAAGATCACAGGAATTGAAATTGATAGATAATTGCTAAAATTGCATTTTACTCAATACTTACTTTTTTTTTCTGTTTGTAATCCGCCCCCACCCCCACCCCACCAACATCTATTATGACAAGTAGCAAAATTTTTAATAAGCTTTAGCTTAATCTCTTAGCCTAATTGTCTTGAGGAGGAATTGATGAGAGAGACTGTTGAAACTATGCAGAAGTGGGAAGAATAAGAGGAAGGGAATATCTTAGGCTCAAAGCTATTAATCAATTAGTTAAGCAAGGTTTAACCCGGAAGTTCGAAAAAATAGAAAACAAAATATGCTTTGGTGTCCAAATGCCACCAACACATGAAAGTTTGGTAGCTTATCATGCCACCTTAACCTTATTGGATTAATCATACCAGATATGTAACTAGCATTTTATTTTTACTTCATTATTCATTCATTCCTTCATTTATTTATTGTAGCTAGGGCTAGTGGAAATCTGTTGCTGCCTGGGAGTTGGGGTGGAGCAAAGGTGGTAAAGAGAATAGTGCCCTCTTGCTAAGATCATTTGTTTTGAAATCAGGAAGAGCAACAAGCATTGTCAGAATCCTCTAAATTGTGGTATCCTGTACCAAAACTCAGTTTGTTCTGTCATAGCTTGTCTCTGATCTAACCCTCCTTGCATTCTCTCCACATGTATGTATTTGGTTTTATTCCATTTGACACTTGAAACATATGAAATCCTTTCAGAAAAAAGTTTATATTTATTTAGCACTTCTTGTCAAGTAGATAGTGCAAGAATACCCATTTTGCAGTTGAAGAAACTGAAGCTCATTTACCTACAATGATTTTCCAAGGTCACAGAAATAGTAAATGTTGGGGCTGCGGCTTGATCTGAAATTCTGTAACTCCAAGTCCAATGGTTTTTACACTCTACCATATTTCTTCTTTGTTTTGTTGCCATTTTGGTACTCTAGGTTATTAAGAATTGATAAGGAGTTAACACATTCATTTTCATGCTAAATCACTCTCCATGGCAGGCCAAACCAAGATTAGCAGAAGGTGTTACTGGATGTGTAGGCTAGGAAGTTGTGCTTGTGGAGGTGGGAAGACAGTGGTTTAATCAGAAAGTTGCAGCTGGTAAAGTTACAGTTAAATAGATCCTTTGAGGGGTATGAGAACCTCTATCTCTAGAACACCTGGACAGGAGTTGGGTAGGCCTATCCTTATCACTGCCCCAAGATGAAAACAGATTACAAATGATTGATTCTATGAAAATAACCATTAGGTAGTAAAGTATATAGAGTGCAGATCTTGGAATTCAGAGTACTTGATTTCTTTTTTTTTTAAATTTGTTTAAATTTTTCTTTTTTTTTTATTAATTTATTTTGATTTATCAATAATCACTTCCATATGCTTTTGAGTTTAAAATTTTTCTCCCCTTTCCTCCCCACCACCCTCCCCAAGACAGTGCACAATCTGAGATAGGCTATACAATTACATTCATATTAAACATATTTTCGCATTAGTGATGTTGTAAGTAGAAATTAAAACCAATAGGAGGAACCATCAGAAAGAGGAAACAAAATTCAACAGAAGAGAAAAAAAAATAACAATTCGGCTTCCATAGTTCTTTCTTTGGGTGTGGATAGCATTTTCAATCACAAGGCCTCTGGAGATGTCTTAGATCCTTGTATTGCCAGGAAGGGTTAAGTTTATCAATATTAGTCATCACACAACGTGGTTATTATTGTGTACAATGTTCTCTTGGTTCTGCTCACTTCACTCAGCATCAGACCATACAAGTCTTTCCAGGTTTTTCTGAAGTCAGCCTGTCCATCATTTCTTATAGCACAATAGTATTCCATCACATTCATATACCACAACTTGCTCAGCCATTCCCCAATTGATGGGCATCCTCTCAATTTCCAATTCTTTGCCACCACAAAAAGAGCTGCTATGAATATTTTTGTACATGTGGGTCCTTTTCCCATTTGTGTGTTCTCTTTGGGGTATAGCCCTAGAAGTGCTATTGCTGGGTCAAAGGGTATGCACATTTTGATAGCCCTTAGGGCATAGTTCCAAATTGCTCTCCAAAATGGTTGGATCATTTCACAA
Organism: Vombatus ursinus; assembly: GCF_900497805.2. Lineage (NCBI taxonomy): Eukaryota > Metazoa > Chordata > Mammalia > Diprotodontia > Vombatidae > Vombatus > Vombatus ursinus. The sequence goes on from NW_020947390.1 coordinate 4,256,175, forward strand.
CTCCACCAACAATGCATTAGTGTTCCAATTTTCCCACATCTTCTCCAACATTTATCATTTTCCTGTTTTGTCATGTTGGCCACTCTGATAGGTGTGATGTGGTACCTCAGAGTTGTTTTGATTTGCATTTCTCTAATCAATAGTGATTTAGAGCATTTTTTCATATGACTATAGATGGCTTTGATTTCTTCCTCTGAGAACTGTCTGTTCATATTCTTTGACCACTTATCAATTGGGGAATGGCTTGTATTCTTATAAATTTGACTTAATTCTCTATATATTTTAGAAATGAGGCCCTTATCAGAGAGACTGCTTGTAAAAATTCTTTCCCAATTTTCTACTTTCCTTCTAATCTTAGTTTCATTGGCTTTGTTTGTGCAAAAACTTTTCAATTTAATGTAATCAAAATTATCTATTTTGCTTTTCGTAATGTTCTCTATCTCCTGTTTGGTCACGAATTCTTCTGTTCTCCATAGATCTGACAGGTAAACTATTCCTTGCTCTCTCAGTTTGCTTATGATATCAGCCTTTATATCTAAATCATGAACCCATTTTGACTTTATTTTAGTGTATAGTGTGTGATTTTGGTCTATGCCTAGTTTTTGTCATACTCTTTTCCAGTTTTCCCAGCAGTTTTTTTCAAAGAGTGGGTTCTTATCCCAGAAGCTGGGGTCTTTGGGTTTATCAAATAGTATATTACTATAGTCATTGACTACTGTGTCTTGCATACTTAACCTATTCCACTGATCCACCACTCTGTTTCTTAGCCAGTACCAAGCAGTTTTGATGATTGCTGCTTTATAATACAATTTAAGATCTGGAATGGCTAGGCCACCTTCCCCTGCATTTCTTTTCATTAGTTCTCTTGATATTCTGGACCTTTTGTTCTTCCAAATGAATCTTGTTATTATTTTTTCTAACTCTATAAAATAATTTTTTGATAGTTTGATTGGTTTGGCATTGAATAAGTAAATTAGCTTAGGTAGAATTGTCATTTTTATTATATTAGCTTGGCCTACCCATGAGCAACTGATGTTTTTCCAATTATTTAGACCTGATTTTATTTGTGTGAAAAGTGTTTTGTAATTGTGTTCATAGAGTTCCTGGGTTTGTTTCGGGAGGTAGACTCCTAAATATTTTATAATGTCTACAGTAAGTTTAAATGGAATTTCTCTTTTTATCTCTTGCTGTTGGGCTTTGTTGGTAATATATAGAAATGCCGATGATTTATGTGGGTTTATTTTATAACCTGCAACTTTGCTCAGAGTACTTGATTTCAAATCTAGCCTCAGATACTGGCTGTGTGACTCTGAGTAAGTCACTTACCTTCTGTCTGTCTCAGTTTCCTCATCTATAAAATGGAGATAATGATTGCACCTACCTTGCAGGGTTGTTGTGAGGATAAAATGAGATCCTATTTGTAAAGTGCTGGCTATTAGCTACAGCACTCTTATTATATAGCATTCCACCCCCAAATTCTGACATCATTGCTAGAGTCTCATAGTTTATTCTTCCATTCCTTCAAACAAATCTTGCATTATGCACTTAAAAAAAATGATCTTTAAATGGTTTGTATGATTGAAAAATTTCCTAACATTGCATATACTTGAATTCCTGGTGTAAATCTTACTTAATCATAATATTGCTGCTGAACTTAGAAGGAAGAGAAAGGGAAATTGTCAGGTTCCGAACAGAAATTAATGAGACAGAATATAAAAGAACAATTGAAGGGACAAATAAAAGCAAAAGCTATTTTTAAAAAAAAATTACAATAAAATCAACAAATAATTGTCCCTCCAAAAGAGACAGATTACTCAAGCAACTAAAATTAGAAATGAGAAAGAAGAGACTACAACAAAGCCAAAATAAATTAAGAAAATTATTCAGAAAATATTAAACATTGTTTCATGATAATAAAATTGGAAATTGAAAAGAGTGAATGAGGATTTATAAAAATACAAAATATCCACTGTGACAAAACTAAAAATAGATAATCTATACAGACCAACTTTGAGAAGGAATCAGATAAGCTATTGGAAAAATGCTATGTAAAAAGTCACTGGAACCATATGGATTCACAAATGAAGTTTTCCAAACTTTCAAATAATAAATTATCCTTATATTACAGAAGCTGTTTCGCATAGAGAGGAAAATGGCATTTTATCCAATTCTTGCAAGTAGGTAGGTAAGAGTTTAAACCACACACTTGATAAACATGAGGTAGAAAAAAACAAACCACTAGCCAACATCATTCATGGATAGCTATGCAAAAATTATATAAATTTCACATACTCTCGGGTCTACTTCTTACTCTCCTGACTTTGTCATCATGCCTTAGCTGCCATCTCACTGTGAAACTTCCCTTAGGTTCTGATGCCTTCCCAACCTGGAACAATCCACTGCCATCCACTTTTCCCATTGGTGAGTTACATACAGGGCTTCCATTTTGGGAAGGGGTACAAGCTCTACTTCTGACTTTCTGGGCCTTTGACATCATAAAGGTCCCTTCCCTTCCTCTCCTCTCTCCCCCTTTCAGCTGCTTTTGGTGTGTTGTCTTCCCCATTAGAATGTGAGCTCCTTGAGGGCAGGGGCTGTCTTTTTGCTTGTATTTGTATCCCCAGTATTTAGCAAAGTGCCTGGAAAATATTAAATGCTTAATAAATATTGCCTTCTCTTGTTGCCATATAATAGTAAGTAATGTGGCAAAATATAAAAAAAGCCCCAAACTCAATATAATTTAGTTAGATTTACACCAGAAATTCAATGGTATTTCAATATTGGGAAAATTGCTAGTAGAATAAATCAATTACAAAACAATATTGAAA
>NW_020947390.1:4259009-4335806 GCF_900497805.2 Vombatus ursinus
TGGGAAAATTGCTAGTAGAATAAATCAATTACAAAACAATATTGAAAATCATACCAATACATGAACAGACATAGAAGAAAAAGTTTGATAAAAAATACAAGATCTATAATTTCATTGGATCCCTATACCAATACAGAGTCCAGCACCTCTATGTCTTAGCTAACAATTTTTGTGAGTTGCTGTGTCTGAAAAAAATATCACCTGATGACAATGATGATGAAGTGTTCAGTTTTATTGACAGATCTCAAAATATATTATTAATCAGCTATTACAAAAATATTTTATAGAGGATGTAAAATAGAAAACTGTATCAATGGAATAGGATGGAGAATTTAGAATTAGAATCAAGGATAAATAATAGGTATATATTTAATAAAGCCAGGATTACAAATTACAAATATTGGGAAAACCTTTTTTTGATAAAAAATATTCTAAGGTAGCTTAGGGAAGGAGAAGAGATTAAGCACATACTATGTGTCAGGCACTCTGCTAAGTGCTTTACAATTACATTCTCATTTGATCCTCACAGTAACCATGTGAAGAAGGTGTTATTATGGTTCCATTTTACAGTTGAGGGAACTGAAGCAAACAGAGGTTAACTAACTTGCCCAGAGTCACACAGTGAGCATCTGAGGCCAGATTTGAACTCAGGTCTTCCAGGCCCAGTGTTCTATCCATTGTACCACCTAGCTTAAACACCTTTTGTCCTTAACTTTCCTTTTTTGTTCAGCTGTTTTCAGTCTTGTCCCACTCAGCATAATCCAATTTGGGCTTTTCTTGGCAAAGATTTTGGAGTAGTTTTGTCATTTCCTTTTTCAACTGATTTTAGAGATGAGGATTTGAGGCAAATAAGGTTAAGTGACTTACCCAGGATTCTAAACTTTATCATCATTTTCCTACCCAGTTTCCCTTATTTCTACCTACCAACCAGTTCTACCCTATTAGTGAGAATCAGATGCAGAATGCAATTTCTCGTTGTTGGTTCCTCCACTTTTTAAAGGATGAAATTATGATAAAGGCAAATAAAAAATATCTGCTCTGGCTTGGGGGGTGAGAGAGAGAGAGAGAGAGAGAGAGAGCGCTCTAACCAAAACTTTGTAACACTACATATTGCTGGAGAAAATAAAAGGTCTAAAAACCATCCTCCCATCCTCTTACAAAAAGCATGCTAGAATTTTCAAAGTCATTTATCTCTTTTGAACATTACAACCACATTATATGATAGTGATTCTCAAACTTTTTAATCTCAGCACTACACTCAAAAATTATTGGGGACCCCAAAGAGGTTTTGTTCGTGTGGGTTATATCTATGGATGTTATTGTACTATAAATTAAAATGTTAATTCATTAAAAATAATAATAAACCCATAACATATTAACATAAGTAATATATTTATGAAAATAATATTTTCTAAAAATAAAAAATTAATGAGAAGAATGGCATTATTTTACATTTTTGCAAATTTTTAAAATGTCTGCTTTAGTAGAAGACAACTAGAATCTCATATCTGCTTCTACATTGGTTGAAATACGTGGAGAAAATCTGGCTTTACACAGATATGTAGGTGGAAAAGGGAGAAATATTTTAATAGCCTTTTCAGATAATTGTGGATATTCTTTGACATTACACCATAGCTCAACAAGTGGTGGTTTTCTAATAGCTACTTGCAATATAGAATCTGAAAATATAACAATGAACTTTTTGTTCTCTGTTAAAAGTAAGGTTCATTAGTCTATCTTGTGTTTTGATTGGATCTTTTACCCATGCATGATTTTTCAACATCTTGTGATGGCCATTTGGAAAATATTGTTTCCCTCAGTTATATAATTTTTCCAAATGTTGACACATTTCATTGTACAATATCAAAAAAATCACATTCATTAATATCACATTAATCTCATCAGAAAAGTCTTTAAGGATTGAGAAACTGTCACGCTCAGGGTGGCAGATAAAAGTTTTCCAAAATTCTAATTTTCTCTTGAAAGCTCAAATTTATCATTGGCAACAAATACTATCATTTGTTTTCTTTGGAGTAACAAACTCACTTCATTCATTTTTGAGAAAATGTCTACTAAATTCAAGTCTGAATAATCATAGTTTATCAGTCATTTTTTAAGTAAAAGTTGTGTTCTTTGAAAAAAAGAATGGCTACTTCAGGTAATTACACAAATGCTTTTCCTTAAAACAACCATCACACTTCAGTATGCAGTAGAAATACTTTGTGTGTACTTCCCATTTTGTAATACAGAATATTAAAAAGAAGGGCGCTCAAGGGGCAGAATTTAATACAATTATTAATTTTTGTTGCTTCTTCACGGTTATCCATAAGTGAAACTGGCATTTTTTTTTTCTGCGAGTGAAAGGTGGTTCAGAATACAATAAACACTAGTAAATTTGATGTCACTGCCTTGATCTGTGCTAAGATGCCAAGCAATTTATCCACTATTGCTTTTGCATCAGTAAAAAAGGTCAACACAGTTGTTCCTGGACAAACTGTGAGATTCAATAAAGATAGTCAATGCTTTGAATATTTCAACAACATATGTGTAAGCTGCCAAGCATTCACATAAAAGAAGATCTTTTTGGATCAATACAAGCAAAAAAAGCAAGTCCAGCCATGTCTGTAGATTCATCCATTTGTATGACAAAAATACAACTCTGCAGATTAACTCAGTGTTCATGGTTGTAGTTAAATTTTTAATTCTCAGATCATTTAGCCTCTGGGAAACTCTACTGTACACTCATGAGAGAATGAGAGTGAAAAATGCAAATAAAGCCTTAGTATTATTATTAAAATAGTTTTGACCTTGCAGATCCCCTGAAAAGGTCTTGGAGATCCCTATGGGTCTGAGGACCAGACTGTGAGCAGCAATGCTTATAAGATAGCTCCATTAAGGGATATTCCTAAAGCTAGAAGGGTAGTAAATGATTGAGACGACAACTCACGTTCCGAGTTTCTTTGTTTCAGCCCAGTGCTTTTAACATCACAATATTCAAATCTATTGCTGCAGATGACTGAGCAGCAGGTTTGCTAAGTTTCTTGACCTTGCCAAAGGTAAACCTGTTTTTTCAGCATTTTCTCTCAATCTTTCCCTTCCTATCATCCACTTTAATTGAATATGCTTCATAATGTTTGACTCAGGCACCAGAATGTATGACTATATTTGTTTATACAACTTGTGAGTGATTGGTGAAAACGTACTGAATATTACCCAGCTTGTATTTACCATGTTCCTCGAGGATCAGCTAGATGGTACACTGGGTAGAGGGCTGGACGCAAAACAAGAAAGACGAGTTCAAATCTAGTCTTACATTTTTACAAGTTTTATGATCATAGACAAATAAGTTAAATTCTTTCTGCCTCCGTTTCCTCATCTGTAAATTGGGGATAATAATATCACCTACATCCCAGGATTGTTGTGAGGAAAATGATTTTTTTTTTAATTTTTAGGCAGTTGGGGTTAAGTGATTTGCCCGGGGTCACACAGCTAGCAAGTGTCAAGTGTTTGGTCTGAGGCCGGATTTGAACTCAGGTCTTCCTGACTCCAGGGCCGGTACTCTATCCACTGCACCACCTAGCTGCCACAGGAAAATGAGATACTATTTGTAAAGTACTTTGAAAACTATAAAGCTCTATATAAATAATAGCTATTATTTTTTAGAACTTATATAAAAAAGGTGTGTGTGTGTGTGTGTGTGTGTGTGTGTGTGTGTGTGTTGTAAGAAGAGGCCAGGGAACTCAACTATTTTTAACAGTTAAGAAAAAATAGTACCCAGAATTCAACAAAATTAGGGTAGTTTTCTAAGTAAACGACTTGTCTTCTATGAGCAAATTACAAATGTTTCAATATGTTAACAAGTTTTAAAATAGAGCGTCCCTTAGCATAAAATTCACATATTTTTGACAGGAACTGCAAGAGTGTATAACAACATGACTCTCCATGGGGTTGAAGAATTCTGTGAGATTATACAGTATATATGTATATGTACACGTATGCACACATACACATATATGTACACATTTAAGTCAGTATAAACGTGAATATAAAATATAGCAGCGTCTTCCTTGCTACTTGAGGAACAGTTTTGCTGGTGACATTGCAAGGCCTCCCACAGTGCCTAACAGTTCCAGTCTGTGGTTGCCAGCTAATGCTTTAGGGGCGAGTTTTGCTAGAGGCAAAGAAAGAATGGTACATTCTTCACATTCCTCTTTCTTTTTCATTTGACTGCCAAAGCCCGTCATTTAGTGATAGCATTAGATCTTTTCTTAAAATTTCCCCTTCGTTTGAGTCATAACTAAATCAGGAAGCATGCTAGCGAAGGTTCCTCTGTTTCACTCCTCAGAACAAACTGCATCTTCCCAATTGGTCTTCCATATAGTCAGAATCTCAGAACGTTGGCATTGGAGTGACCTCAGAGTAATCTAGTCCATCCCACTCATACCTGAAGAAGAACGTCTTTGACCTCATGTCCAACAAGTGATCATTCAGCTCTTGTTTAAAGACCTCCAGGGAGGGCCAACCCACTGCCTCCCAAGGTAACCCATTTTTTCTAGTTCCCCCTTCTGAAAACAAGGAATGTTAGTCCACTTCCTCTTCCACATGATGGCTCTTCAAATATTTACAGATAGTGATCAAGTGCCCTCAAGTCCTTGCTTCTTTAGGCTAAACACCCAGTTCCTTCAATTGGTCTCCACATAGCACGGACTCAATGTCCTTCACCATTCTGATTGCTTTCCTCCCTATGCTCTCCAGTATGTCAATGTCTTTAAATTGTTATCCCCCAATAGTAGGCATTTAAATAATAAGCTAAAATTCTAAAACTCAGCATACACATATGTGTGAGTATATTTATGTGTGTATTCTAAACTGAATGTAATTTACACACACATGTAAGCTGACCTTTTTCTTTTTACAAGGGATGACATTATTTTGCAGAAGTTAGCACTCATTTATGGCGAATAAAACATTTTCATATTCAGTTAAATATAGATCTTTAGGATGACACTAACATCCAGTTCATAGGATCATAGGATTTCGAGTTGCAAGGAAACCTTGAAGTTATCTAGAAGGGAGAGGTCAATGTGTGCTGACATTTTCAGGAGAAGATATGGGCATGAGTTTCATGGATTATGAAGACATGGATGGTTTCAGATCTGTGCCATTGCAGTCATCTCTTTCACATCATGGGGGTTAGGGGTATAGTGCCTCTGCAATCTGGAAAATCTGCATGAAATTTTTTGGGCCTCCCTTCTAACCAGAGAAGAAGTCTGGCTTTTTTCTTTTTCTTTTATGGGGTATTTACAGTACCTTATTGTAAATTTTGGGTTGATATTACACAATACCATACATATATTTTAAACATTTCTGAGTTTCTAAACTTTTTCTGTATCATCTGCTGACCTTCAAGTGTTATCTGTGGCTTCCACAAAACTCTTCCAAAATTCCCATTTAATTTCTTACGCTGACCCATGATATATCAAAACTGTGATGGGGAAAGTTGCGATATGGAAGGGATAACTATTAAAAACAAAGCACACAACAATGAAATCACAGTTCCAATGGAGTTTAAAAAAAAAAAAACCATTGTTTAGCTAAGGGTGTTACATCCTATACTTATATGATTGATTTTTTTAAAAAAATTCAGTGGAGTGCTTTATTTTAATTTCTATTTATTTTCCTTTTTTTTTTCTAAATTCATCTCATCATTCTAAATCAGGTGTTTCTTTTTCTTTCTTTTTTTTTTTCGCGAGGCAATAGGGGTTAAGTGACTTGCCCAGGGTCACACAGCTAGTTATGTGTCTGAGGCTGGATTTGAACTCAGGTCCCCCTGACTCCAGGGCTGTTCCTCTATCCACTGTGCCACCTAGCTGCCCCTGTTTCTTCTTTTTTTTAAAATTACATTTATTTATTTTTTGGGAGGGAGAGGCAATCAAGATTAAGTGGCTTGCCCAGGGTCACATAATTATAAGTTTCTGAGGCTGGATCTGAACTCAGACCCTCCTGACACCAGGGCCAGTATTCCTACCATTGTGCCACCTAGATGCCCTGAAACTAAGGCATGAAATTTTAAAAAATAATTTCATAGATTTTATAGTTCAATACAAATTGGTTTTATAACTCAATATAATTGATTTCCTTTACAATTATTTATGTATATATATATTCTATGCATTTAAAAACATTCTGAGAAAGGATCCATCAGCTTCACTAGACTGCCAAAGGGGTCCATTACACAAAAAACAGTTAAAAAAAATCCTGTTCTAGATTGTAGGGATATTTTTGGAGCCTGCGTCTGTCATCCAGTGGTGTTAACTACCCCTCCCAACTTTGTGTCATCCTCAAAACTCATTAATATGGCACCTAGACTTTATCTACATCACTAGTAAAAGTGCTGAACACCAGGCTCATTCTCATTTATGCCTTGATTCCTACTGTTCCTCCTCCTTTCAATGATCGATATCATTCATTTTCAGAAACCTCTCCTGACAAAGTTTTAAGGGACAACTAGAAGGAAACAACAACTGATTCCAACACTCTTTAAAAAGGATGCTTTTAAAGCAGCATAGAGAAGCAGGGCCCTGAGGTATTAGGTGCACTGCCATTGTGTACTGGAATGACAAGGAAAGCACATTGCTTGCTTCTCTCCTCATCTCAGTTTCCAGAGGAGTTTAAGGACCTAAAACATGTGAGAGTGTAGAGATAAATGTAGGCAGAGCTGCCCTGTGGAGTCACGGACTAAAGGCTGCGGCCAAATATAGGCTGATTCATCTTGCAGATCAGAAAATCAAATATATCAATGAATCTTTCGGTCTCTTCTGAAGGGACTCCCATCCTTATTATGGTAAAGATTTAGGCAGGGCCAGGAAGATTGAGTAAGAATGGAAGAAAAAAAATCAGACAAACAAATAGAACAAAAGAACAAAGGACTAGTACCAGGAAAAGGTTAATAAGTAACTTTCTTCTCCAGGAAAGATGAAAATTTTTTTTTTATTAAGACCGTCCTTTCATTTAGAGTTCATGAGTCTATGCTATAGTGGGAAGAAAGCCAACTCTAAAGGCAAGAACTCGGCACAATCAAATGTGGAACCTAAGCCTAGGGCTGCAGAGGTAGACAACAGTTTGGGTTCAAATATGTAAAAGTCCTTGACTTTATATGGAATTTTCTCTATGTTCATGGCCATACCACACACTTCCCCATTTCAAAACTCTAAACTCACTTACTTTGTGAAATCTCCCTCAAGTAACTCCACCTGCCTTTAGTTACTTCAGTTATGCCAAAATTTCTTTACATTCAGGTCTTTATTTATACATGTGCCTTCTCTTTTCTACACCATCTTGAGTGCCATGAGAGTAGGGACTATGTCTCATTACAATGCTTTACTCTCCTGTAGCAGGTCCTCTGTAAATGCTTATTGATTGAATAGATGCACGTCCATCCATCTATTCATTCAACAAGTATTTCAGCAAATTCCTGTGCCAAAACTTTTTAGTCACTGTTCCTCCTCACCTTAACCAAAGCTTAGGGATCTGTTGAATAAACTATGTCCCTTGCAATACTCTCGACTTGAGGCAACTCCCTGTATGTACTTTTCCACTTCACAAGATGAGATGGTATGCATAATTGAGAGATATGAATATTCCCTGTTCCAAATTGTTGTTACTAGACCACTTTTCTACCATTATTCCAAAATGACTTTTTGTCTTTTGAGGTCCATGTAATACCTATATTCTCCCTCACCTCATCCATGCTCAAGTCTTCTATCAACTTCTAGGTCTCTCTCCCAGTGTTTTAGATGATGTGTTCTGGGTCAGGTTTAACTTGGGCTAGTCCAGTGGTTCAGAGTCAGTGTCAAAGTTCAATTAGACACAAATGGATAATAAAATATTTAACAAAGAGGAATCTTAATTATAAAAAGGATGAATAAAGATATAAAAGTGATTCATATAGAAGAGATTCTCCTCTGTCTTCCCATCTATCATAGTGGCAAATCCAATTGGAGAAAAATAATGGTTCACACAGCAGGAGGGATTTTAAGGATGGGGAAACTTCGGTGTGTTCAAACAGTAGAGAAGGAACCAGGAGACGTTGAAGATTAGAGGTGGCGTGATGATTGATGATCTAGTGGAGAAGTTGAGAGGGAATGCGACCAAGGCAGACACAGAGGGATTGGTCTTAGTAAGGTGAAGTGCCACTGCATTGTCAAAGACTGAAGGAAAAAGAGTGGGAGATAATGCCAAGAGATTTTGAGATGAAGAGAAAGAGGAAAGAGCAAGTTCATGTCAATGACCTTTATTTTCTTAGGAAAACAGGAGGTGAGGTATTCAGGTGAGAGAGAATAAGTACCATGAGATAAGCCCTCAAACTTTTGGGGAAGATCAGGATAGCTGTGGGCCAGGAAAGAGCTTATGTGGAATGTGGCCACTAACAAAATATCGGGTAGCTTCCTGTTTTAATGAGTTGCTCCTATTAAATAGGCATTAAATTCAATTGTTTCTAAGTTGCTTAGGAACTGTCAAGCGCTATCAGTATCCTCTGAACTTAAGCACTCTGGCGCAATGCCATGGTTGCCCTGTTTTACTTGTTAGGTTGCACTTTTGTCTCTCTGATTGACTCAATTACCAAATACTGTTGATTCCATCACTGCAACATATCTCACATATGACTTTTTTATCACTATTCCTACAAACAAATGTCCTGGTACAGGCTTTTGTTACTACCTGCCTGCACTAATACGAAGCTCCTCAACGGTAGCCTTAGAGGTAGCATATATAGTGGAAAAGAACACTAGTTCTGGAATCAGAGGACTTTAATGAGAGGTGGCATGAATAATGCCACTGGTCTCAAATGCTTAGCTAGCTGGGTGGCCGTGGGCAAGTTATTTTACCTCTGCCTGCCTCAGTTGTAAATTGGGAATAATAATAGCAATTATCTCCCAGGGTTGCTGTGAGGCTTAAATAACATAACATTTGTAAAGTGCTTTTTTAGAGCACTCTACAAATGCTATCTATTATTATTTTAAACATTGTCAAATAATACAAATTCTCACATTGAACAAATCCAAAAATGCATTTCTTATTTTGAATATTATTCTGAAATAATCTGTCATGTTGTGAGCAGCATTCTTTTTCATCAGTTCTCTAGAATCATGGCTGATCATTTAGTTGATCAGAGGTTTTTGATTATTCAGAATAGATTTTTTCTTTTTTACAATATTACTATATTTTTCAGTTTTATGACTTTGTTTTAATACTTCTTATTGTCTTATGGAGTCATTAACTTCTATTTGGTTCACTATAATTTTTAGTGAGTGTATTGCTTGGATAAGGTTTTGTACCTCTTGAGCCAATCTAATAATTCAATTTCAAATTTTTCTTATATAGTTCTCATTTCTTTTCCATTTTTCTTCTAGTACTTTTGTTTCATTTATAAAAAATATTTTAAGTTCTTTTTCAAACTCTTGCTTCATATCTTCCAGGAATTCCAGTTGAATTTATGCCTAATCTGTGTTCTTTTCTTTGAGGCTTTTTTTGTAGATATTTTGGAGTCATTAATTTCTTCTGGGTTTGTGTCTTGAGTGTCCCTATCACCATAATAGCTTTTTATGGTGAGATTCTTTTATTGGTAGTTTATTCTTCCAGCCTATTTTCTGGATTCAGACTTTGTTAGCTATGAGTCCTATGCACTTTTGGAGGGAATTTCTAGGGTGGTCCTGTTTTCTTAGGTTTTAAGGTTTGTGCTTTTTAGGACTCATGGACAGCTCAAGTTGGAGATTTGCAAGATTTTAGAGATCTCAAAGTGGTCTGATCAAGGGCTAAGTCTGATTACTGTTCCTCTGTTTTGAGCCCTGCAAGTTTCTGACCTGGATTTGGGACTGAGCAGCATACTTGTGGGCATGCCTTAGCTGGAGTTTCAGAAGACTGCTATTTGGACTCAGTCACTATCTGGAAAAACTGGAAAGCTCTGTTGGTTCAGAGTGTCTGAACTGCAGGCTTCCCTCCATTTGATCTGGGATTCATGCCCTGATTATTCCCTAGCAGGCTTCTGATTGGGCTGGTGTTGTAATTGCCGAGAGGTTGAAGAGAATCAGGATTGAGAAAAAAGGCCATTATATTTGGCAGTTAAGAGATCGTTGGTAACTTTGGAGAGAACAATTTTGGTGGAAAGATGAAGTTGGAAGCCAGGTAGTAAGAAGTTAAGAAGAGAGTAAGAAGAGAGAAATTGGAGGGCAGAAAAGAGAGAAATTTTCCTTCTTAAGGAGAAGGAGCTCATGGCAAATGGTCTTGATTTTTTTCTGTAAAATAAAAGACAAGATTCTCATCTGAGAAGGTGGAAGACATGGGAGCCATGAGAGAGTTGAGGGGGGAGGAAGAGGTTTGGAAGAACTGCTGCTGTAAATGGGATAGTGAATTGACAAGGGAAGAATAGTAGAATTGACTAACAGCAATGAGAGTCCAGTTGAGATTGTATAACACAAATTTATACTGGATCTGATTAGAATGGCTACATGATTTCCCCATCTTCATTTAGTAGCACATTTGTAGGAGGAAAGGTGGCAGAATTGTGGGAGTGATCCAACGCTGAGGCTTGGTAGGGTGCAATATTTGAAAAGATAAAACAGTTAAAGACTCCAGAGAAGTGGGTAGTATAGAGTTGAATTGGTTGACCAAGGTGTAAAGATGGGCAAAAGAGGACAGAGTGACTAGGGCAGAAGAGATAGCCTAGGAGAGAAGTGAGGAGTCAAGACATTAGAATTCTTGGTATGGATAAGACTAGCATTCTGTAAAGGAAGGTAGAGCGATATCATGGTTGGATAAAGAAATTTTGGTTTTCTTGAACATGAAGATGGTACATTTGTGAGTGATGGCAAGATCAAAGGTATGACTATCTTTTTATGTGACTGAGATGGGGTGGAGGAGTAAGTCATGGGAGTGGTTGTACCTGGGCAACAACTTTCATTTCCGAAGGTGGGAGCTCCTCTTTTGGCTTTATCTCCTGACTCAAGCCTATTCCCAACTAGGCTCATAACTAAAGAAGGAAGATAAAGATTCTGAGAAGTGGAGATGATGGAGTATATTTAAGGCACGATTGATCATCTGTACAGAGATGGAAGATAGAATGTCATGTATGAGGAAAAGCTAGCCAGCCAGTTCAACCAGAATGGAGTATGAGGAGAAAAATAATGTGAGATAAGACTAAAAAAAGGTGGGCAAAAGTTGCATTTCAAATACCAGGCTGAAGATTTTATATTTTATACTAGAGTCAATAGAAAACCAATGAAAAATTTTGAATAGGGGAGTAACATGGTCCTTTCTGGATTTTTAGGAATATTTATATGTGGAGCTGTGTAAGAAATAGATTATAGACATCTATAGATATAAGGTCTGTTTTCAATGGTATTGTTCTTTTTAATGTAACAAATTTCCTCTATAAATTCATATGGCACTCCAACAGTAATCAACTATAATGAAATGTGAGCGTTAATAAGGCAAGCCAGTTATTGCAGCCCATTTGTTTAGTCATTATAACAACTAGGTTAATAATAAATACTCAGAATAGAAGGCTTTGCATATGAAAACTACATTTGCATGTCATTCATATGATTAAATTTATAAAGCAGATATCTTGTGAGTTTTTTATTTAAACAACTAAAACAGTCATTTCCCAAGATTGGACCATCTTCATATTTCTTCAAAGGATATCTGATTCAACATTTTAGCTACTACGCTGATTATCCCTGAAGTCTGACCAGTTCATTCAATTGTTGCTTCTTGTATGGCTCCTATTCCTGGCACATTATATGTATACTGTTCCTTAGATGGTCTTTACCCAAAGGATGAAAAGACTATTTAACAGCTAAACTCCAAGTAACATTACAATGACACCTTTTTGGTGTTCTTCCAAATAATAGGAATTTGGTTAATATAATCAATGATTTGAGTAGGCTGGTTAACCTGTAAATATTGCCTGATGCAAGGAGAATGTGGGGATGGAGCTCACTGGTAAATAAACATTGAAGCTTATATTTAAAAAGTTTAAAGATTTTTGTTGTTCACTTCAAAAGCTGCTTCTCTGGGAAACAATACTGTTTTCTCTGGCTATTTCCTCTATTGCTAGATACATACTAGACTGAAGTAATCCTTCATTAGTAACTGTTAATTCCTAGTAACTTGACTAGCTTGGTTTCTCTCTCTAAATCCTTCCAGCCCCACATAGATATACAGAGGCAAGAAGATCTACAAAGGAGATCTCCCAAGGATGCAAAAAAGATGATCCATCTCCCCAGAGAGATGAGAGAACCTATCACAGAAGGAAACACAGAGACACACATGGAAACAGGGCCCCAGTGACCAGACACTGATGGAATATAGTGGATTCAAACTTGATACAGCTCTTGAAATAATTTTCCACTGTCCAGCACAATTGGACCTTGTAGTTATCATGGTCTCCCCATAGAACATGACCTCGCAAGTTTTTTCTGTGGGTGTAACAGTCCTAGCTCACTTTCACTTTTAAAATCTTTGGTCTTTATAATTCGCTGTTCAAAATTGTATAAGAGCCCCTTCTCGCCAACCTGGTAAAGCTCATAACTACTTAGCATGACATTTAACAATTGAATGCTACAGAGATACAGTATTTTTAAAAATGTTTTTCCTGTGAACTAATTGTGTCTTCTGGCTGACTAATAGATATGTTTGCCTTGGTGGGGCTTATGGGGTATGGTTTTAGCATGTGCTCCCAAGTGCTTCATAAGCTATTGTACAGATGCATTTGGGAGTGTTGCTAATTGAACTGAGAGTATATGTAGGGCTTATAAAAGAAACTGATCAAATTAACCATCCTGGTTTGGGTTTTGTACAGACTATTTTTTTCTGTGTCTGTGATTATTTTTCATATGGATTTTTTCCTGGTATCTACCATGTATACCTTTTTCCCCTTCCTTTGTATTCAGTACAATTTATTTTTCTAAAAAGGCAGGCTTATAATGTGTTAATTCTATCTGAAACATTGACCAACATTCTTCCATTATTACTTTTGATGTACTTTTGCTCAGTATCACTTCCACAATATTGCAGGAGTGACTATCTCCAGTCTAACAACACTTTAACTCCCTTCATGCACAATATTTTTGTATTTTTATGAAGATAGCAAAAGATTTAATTAGCTGATATACTCCTCCCAAAACAGTTCTGAATACTAAAGACAAAGTTTTCACCATCTAATGTACTGAGAATACAGCAAAGAGAAAGCATGGCCACTTACTACTACACAGCATCGTAACTGGAAGATGTTATAATGCAAAAATATTTACCATTTACTTTACTCTGGAGAAATGTAGAGATCAACAAAAACTGACCTTCTGTAAATCAACACTAACAACTACATGCCATTTTATTTGTGCTATGTAACTAAGGCCAAAGAGTATAGGTAACTAACTATGAATGGACTTAACTGAAAAAAGTTCTCAAGTTTATTTTAGGCAAAAATCAATAAAGCTTGCTTATTTATTTATGTATTTTTTCTCTCAGTCAGTCTAAAAGCATGAAGCACTTACAAGGTACCAGGCATCGTGCTAAGTGTTGGGGAAACAAAGAAAGTCAAAAACAGACCCTGCCCTAAAGTAGAACTCACATTCTAATGGGAAGATGATATGTAAGTAACGAGACACATACAAAATATATACTGAATAGGTGGAAGTAATCTGAAACGAGAAGGCCCTAGTATCTGGGTCCCCAAGAAAGACCTTCTACAGAAAGTGAGATTTGAACTGAATCTTGAAGAAAGTCATGAAAGTTAAGAGGTGGCAAGGTATGGGGGTTGGTGCAACCAGTGCAAAGGCATAGAGACAAGGAGACAGAAGTGTCTTATGTGAGGGCCTGCCAGTAGGCTGGTGTAGTCAAAGTGTAAAGTGGGGAATAAAGTATAAAAACTACTGGAAAGGTAGGGTGGGGCCCAGGTATGAAAAGCTCTGAATGCCAGACAGGACTTCATACCTCCTATAAGTCCCCTTCTCTCTACTTATGCAGTTGCCATGTTCATTTGGGCCCTCATCATCTTAGACCTATATATTACCATAGCCTTCTGGTTGGTCTCACTGCCTTAAATCTCTACCCTGCTCCAATTCATTCTCCAATTAGCTGCCAGTGATTTTCCTAAAGTAAGATCTGACCATGTGTCCTTCCCTTCTCCCTCACTTAACAATAAACTCAGTGACTCCCTATTACTTCTGGGATCAAATTTGAAATCCTCTGTTTGGCATTTAAAGTCCTTCACAACCTGTCCCCTTCCTACCTTTCTAGTCTCCTTATACTTTATTCCCCTCTATGATCCCTCAATCCCCTATGATCCCTCAACACTGGCCCTTTTGCTGTTCCTCACACATGACTCTCCACCTCAGAGACTCCATGTCTTTTTATTGGCTGTTCCTTGTACCTGGAGTGCTCTCACATATTCCCTTCACTTCCTGACTTTTCTGGCTTCCATCAAGTCGCAGTTCAAATTCTACCTTTTATAGGATGCCTTGCCAGGTCCTTCCTTCTTCTTTCCATCAAATCCCAGTGCCTTCCCACTGAGATATCTTCCAATTACACTGTATATAGCTTGAATATACAATTTTTTTTGCATGTTGTCTCCTCCAACAGAATGGGTGCTCCTTCAGGGCAATGTCTATTCTTTTGACTTTCTTTGTATCCCCAGTGCTTAGCACAGTGCTCAGAGTATAGGAAGCACTTCCTAAACGTTAATTGATTGACTGACTAACTGGCTGATCCTTGTGAGAGTTGGGAGCCATTGGAGTTTGTTGAATGGGGGTGTAACATGAGCTGAAAAAGGAAATGGCAAACCACCCCAGTGTCTTTGCCAAGAAAAACCCAAAAAGAAGTCAAGAAGAGTTGGACACTATTGAAAACAACTGAACAATAATGGATTCATTATGCTGTAGAAAAATTACTTTGGCAGATGAGCGGAGGATTGGTTGGAGAAGGGGAGAAACTTGAAGCAGGAAGACTAATTAGGGCTTAGTACAACAGTCCAGGTGAGAAGTAACATGGGCCTGCACTCCATACAGTATGGCTGTTTGAGTAGAAAGAAGGGAATGTATTGGAGAAATGCTGTGAAAATGGAAAACAATAAGCTTTGGCAATTTATTAGTTATGTGGGGTGAGTGAGAGTAAGGAGTTAATGATGACACGGGTTTACTTGTTGTTCCTTACATGTAAGCTTCATCTCCTATCTCCTCACCTTTGCACAGCTGTCCCTCATGCTTGGAATGCTCTCCCTTCCCACCTCCACTTATTAGAATCCTTAACTTCCTTCAAGATTTGACTTAAGCACCATCTTCTGTAAGAAGCTGTTCCTGGTCCTCCCGGTTGTAAATCCCTTCTTCTATAAGGTAACCTTCCATTTGCTTCGTATGTGTCTTTTATGGACCTATTTATGTATACATTGTCTCTTCCACTGAAATGTAATTTCCTTGAGGTGAGGGATTGTTTTTTCTTTTTATTGACAACTCTGTGTTTATCACAGTGCTTGTCATCTACTAAGTACTTAATAAATGATTGCTGATATTTTACTTAAGCTATTAATTATTTTGACTGAATTTTCATTGAATTTCTAAGAAATAATGTGTTTTATCTGCAAGCCCTCAATAATCAGTCAAAAACATTATTGATTGCTTGTTTTCTAACATTATTGGCAATTACGTTACATCTACCTTTTATAATGAAATTATCCTTTTCAGGATCCATTGTTTTTTCTGTTTGGACTGGTTATCCTACTAAAATGAGACCTACTGTAATTAGAATCTTTCATTTAAGTTTGAATACAGATGAAATCAAATTATTCTTGTATTTCAAAGGGATACAAATCTCCATTTTTAACTTCTTCAGAATAATTTTTCATTTTTATGCACCTCTTCTAACTTTAGTTTTCTTCTCTCACTTATGGGAACCTGTGTTCTCGCTCCTCTTTCCCGGTAGCTGTGTCTGTATCCACAGCTGGCTCAAATGGTTTTGACTGAAGTGGTCAGTCATTTCTGTCAAACAATAGGTCATTTTATTTAAATTATTCAGTTAAGTGAGCTGTATAAACAGCTCAATTTACATGTCACTTCTGTCCTTTCCTAGAATTCCAAAGTGAATAAATGTGAATGACAGTCCAAATGGAAGCCTTTTCTTGGAGAATAACATCATAGTCTGAGTTTTATCTCCCTTTGTGTAAGATAAGAGAAAATGTTATACAATAAAAAACATCATGTACTCTGTTTAAACAGATATTATCTAACCCAATTCTAACCTTTAGAGTAGATTAAGTTCAATTTAACAATTATTTGTTTCACTCTTATTATGTGGTGGGCATGTCAAGGAGTATAAAGAAGAACGAGACATGGTCCCTGACTTCATGAGTTTACTGTCTCTAATATAAGGTAGAATGTGAAGGTGAAATAAAAAAAAGTACATAATGCTATGGCAATTCAGAGGAGATATTTGTTACTTGGCTATGGAGAAAAGAAATGGAAGTTGGATAGATTGATCCATTTTTCCTAACATCATCTTCTTTAATTTCTACTTATATAGCACATCAGAAATTGAGGCATAGGGTCTAAATGTGGTGCTTCTATTATCACTGAGCATGAATATAGGAGACAGCTAGGTGGCTCAGTGAATAGAGTGGTTGGCCTGGAGTCAGGAAGACCTGAGTTCACATGGGCCTCAGACTAGCTATGTGACCTGGGGCAAGTCACTTAGCCTCTCTTTGCCTAATTTACTGGAGAAGGTAAAGGCAAACCATTCCAGTATCTTTGCCAAGAAAAAAAGGTTATGAAGAATCAGACACAACTGAATGACTGAACAACAACAACAACAACAATGAAAATAGAAGAAAACAAGACTGAGCGATTAGAGGCTTTACCCCTTCAGAGTCAGGACCAATGGAGGAATTTTGTTGGTACCTCTCACAGAATATGGTTGTTGTTCTTCATTCCGGAAGAGAACCACAATGACATCACTATGTTGGAGTCAAGTTACAGTGTGTTCAACTGTGGCTTATCAGACCAATACAAGCTCAGAATGCTCTACCACTGGTTGGGCACAAATAGTTCATATGAACATTGGGGGTGGAGATGTCTCTAAATTTGCTCATCTCATGTTTCTTTTGAGCTACTGCAATTTTGCTTTGCTCATAGAGCACAGCGCCTTCTTTTATGTGGGCACTCCATGCTGGGTAGTCCTTTGCCAGCATCTCCCATGTCACTCAATCAATTCCAAAGTTCTACAGAGAGTCTTTGAGAATGTCCTTGTATTGCTTCTTCTGACTATCATGTGAGTGTCTGCCTTTCATGAGTTCTTCATAAAAAAGTCTTTTAGACAAGTGCACATTTGGCATTCAAATAATCTGGGCAGCCCACTGGAGTTGTGCTCTGCAGTAGAATTTGAATGCTTGGCAGTTTAGCTAGAGAGGGAATCTCAGTGTCTGGTACTTTATCCTTATTCTGTCAGAATCTTCCTAAGACAATTCAAATGGAAGTGATTCAATTTCCTGGCATAGTGCTGGTATACTGTCCAGATTTCACAGGCATATAACAATGAGTTCAGCATAATGACTCTGTAGACCTTTAGTTTGGGGGGTGGTCTAATACCTCTTCTCTCCCACACTTTCCTTCAGAGCCTCCCAAAAACTGAGCTAGCTCTGGCAATGCATGTGTCAACCTCATTATCAGTGTATACATTCCTGCAAAGTATAGTGCCATGGTAAGGGAACTTATCCACAGTATTCAAAACTTCACCATTTACTGTAACTAATGGTTCCATAGATAATGTGGTGCTAGCTGGGAGAGAACCTGTGCTTTCTTGACAGACTCCTCCTTATAAGGCTGATCCTTCACCTGGAAGATGGTCATATACTGAGAATCAGTGTGGCTTCAAAAAGGGCCAAGGAATGGTCAATATGGTGTTTGCTACCTGGCAACCCCAAGAGAAATACCAGGAGCAGAACAAAGGTTTGTACACAACATTTTTTGATCTGAGCCACTGAATATAGTTATTTGTGGGTTATGTTAGTGCCCACTGAACTAAACAACTAAGTTAGAACTATTATAAGAATTGCAAGGTTGAGGAGTAGATCTATTGCCAATCCAAAAATGGAATCTGTGATTCCATGTCATGCTGGGTGTGGGACCATAAAATCCCCCTAACTATGAATATGCTTAACTAGGCTCCTTGGGCCAATTGGAGCACCAGAGTATCCATCTAATCCAGGTAGCCTTCAATTTATCACCAGCTGGTAAATTGACCCTCTTACCCCATCTCAGGGCAGGAGGTTTACCCTTGTTATCAATAGCTACATCATCATGCCCCTGACTGCCCAGTCAGGTGTTCAACCTTTTCATTTTTGTTACTGGTAATTTGGTTTTTCTTCTTTCTATTTTTTAATTCAAATTAACCAGATGTTTATCTATTTTATTGGTTTTTTCATAAAACCAGTTCTTAGTTTTATTTATTAGTTCAATAGTTTTCTTACTTTCAATTTTATTAATCTCTTTCGATTTTCAAAATTTCTAATTTGGTATTTAATTGGGGATTTTTAATTTGTTCTTTTCCTAGCTTTTTTAGTTGCATGCCCAATTCATTGATCCCCTCTTTCTCTATTTTATTCAGAGATATAAAATTTCCCTTAAGAACTTCTTTGGCTGCCCATAAGTTTTGGTATGTTGTCTCATTATGGTCATTCTCCTTGATGAAATTATTGATTGTTTCTATTATTTGTTGTTTGACCCATTCATTCTTTAGGATTAGATTATTTTGTTTCCAATTAGTTTTTAGTCTATCCTTCCATGGCCCTTTATTACACATAATTTTTTTTTATTGCATCATGATCTGAAAAGGATGTATTTTATATTTCTGCCTTTCTGCATTGGATTGTGAGGTTTTTATGCCATAGTACATGGTCAGTTTTTGTGTAGGTGCCATATACTGCTGAGAAAAAGGTATATTCCTTTCTATTCCCATTGAATTTTCTCCAGAGGTTTATCATATCTAACTTTTCTAAAATTCCATTCACCTCTTAACTTCTTTCTTGTTTATTTTGTGGCTAGCTTTATATAGTTCTGGAAGGTGAAGGTTAAGGTCCCCCACTAGTATAGTTTTGCTATTTTTTCTTGTAATTCATTTAACTTCTCCTCTAAGAATCTGGGCACTATACCACTTGGTCCATATATGTTTAGCATTGATATTACTTCTGTCTATGGTACCTTTTAGCAGGATATAGTTTCCTTCTTTACCTCTTTTAATTGAATCTATTTTTGCTTTTCCTTTTTTGAGATCAGGGTTGCTACCTCTGCTATTTTTACTTCAGCTGAAGCATAATATATTCTGCTCTATTTTTTATCTTTACTCTGTGTGTACCTCTCTGCATTAAATGTGTTTCTTGTAAACAACTTATTGTAGGATTCTGGTTTTTTAATCCATTCTGCTAGTTCATCCCATTCACATTCACAGTTATGATTACTAACTGTATTTTCCTCCATTCTATTTCCCCCCATTTATACTTTTCTTTCTCCTTTCACCCTGTACCTCTTCACCAGAGTTATGCTTCCTCCCTCAATTTGCCCTCCCTTCTATCAGCCCTCCCTTTTATTTCCTCTTTCCACGCCTAAGTCTGCCCTCCCTTCTGTCCTCCTTTCTATCAGCCCCCCACTTTCCTTTTTCTCTCCCCTTTCCCCTCCTATTTCCTTATTGGGTAAGATAAATTTCTAGACCCAACTGAATATGTATGTTATTCCTTCTTTAAGTCAAATTTGATAAGAGTAAGGTTCAAACAATGCTCATCCTCTCACTTCTTTCCTTCTACTATAATAGGTCTTTTGTGCCTCTTCATGTGATATAATTTACCCTATTCTGCTTCTCCCTTTCCTCTTCTCCCAATACAGTCCTTTTTTTTCACCACTTAATTTTATTTATATCATTACATCAAAGTCAACTTATACCCATTCCCTGATATAGTTCTCAAGAGTTGCAAGTATCATCTTTCTGTGTAGGGAAAGTAGTTTACATTTTATTAAGTAACATCTTTTATTATTTTTCTTTCCTGTTTATCTTTTTATGCTTCTCTTGAGTCTTATATTTGAAGATTGAATTTTCTGTTCAGCTCTGGTCTTTTCATCAAGAAAGTTTGAAAGTCCCCTATTTCAATGAATGTCCATCTTTTCCCCTGAAAGATTATCCTCAATTTTACTGAGTAGTTGAGTTTTGGTTGTAATCCAAGCTCCTTTGCCATCTGGAATATCATATTCCAAGCCCTCCAATCCTTTAATGTAGAAGCCGCTAAGTCCTGTGTAATCCTGACTGTGACTCCTTGATATTGGAATTGTTTGCCGCATTTTTTTTTCTTGACCTCATAATTCTGGAATTTGGCAACAATATTCCTTGGAGTTTTCATTTTGGGATTTCTTTTCTTTCAATGACTATTTTACCCTCTTTTTCTAGGATATCAGGGCAATTTTTCTTGATAATTTCTTGAAAGATGCTGTCCAGGCTCCTTTTTTGATCATAGCCTTCAGGTAGTCCAACAATTCTTCAATTATCTCTCCTGTATCTATTTTACAGGTCAGTTGTTTTTCCAGTGATGAATTTTACATTGTCTTCTATTTTTTTCATTCTTTTTTGTTTTGTTTTGTTTTGTTTTGTTTTGTTTTTGCTTTATGGTGATGCGATCGGGGTTAAGTGACTTGCTCAGGGTCACACAGCTAGTAAGTGTTAAGTGTCTGAGGCTGGATTTGAACTCAGGTCCTCCTGACTCCAAGGCCAGAGCTCTATTCACTGCGCCACCTAGCTGCCCCTTTTTTTTCATTTGTTTGATTTTGTTTGACAGATTCTTGATGTCTTATAGAAACATTAACTTCCACTTGCCCAATTCTAATTTTTAAAGAATTATTTTCTTCTGTTAGTTTTAGTACCTCTTTTTCCATTTGGTCAATTCTACTTTTAAAGGAGTTGCTTTCCTCAGTGGATTTTTTTTTCTATTTGGCCAATTCTATTGTTTTAAAGGAGTTATTTTCTTCTGTCAGTATTTTCCAAGCTGTTGACTCTTTTTTTCCATAATTCTCCTTCATAACTCTCATTTCTTTCCCCAATTCTTTTTCTACCTCTCTTACTTGATTTTTAAGATCCTTTTTGGGGCTCTTCTAAGAGGACTTTCTGGGCTTGAGACCAATTCATATTCTCCTTTGAGGCTTTGTATGTAGGCAGTGTGACATTGTTGTCCTCTTCTGAGTTTGTGTTTTGTCTTCCCCGTTGCCGTAGTAGCTTTCTATGGTCAGGGCTCTCTTTTGTTTCTTACTCATTTTTCAAGCCTATTTCATGACTTTTAAAGTTAAGCTCTGCTTTCACAGGGGGCACTATCCCAAGCTTCTTATGCTGGGGACCAGGGGCCTGGTCACTGGCTTTCCATGCTGGAGCCTCAGCTGCTTGCAGCTTGCCCACTGTGCTTAGTTGTACAGTGGCCTGGCTTAGTTGCACCTATTTTGCCAGGATTCTGGGGCTTGCAATTTGCCTTCTGTGCTGAAGCTGGAGGCCTCGCTGCTGGCCTGCTGTGCCACTGGCCTGCTGAGCTAGGACTGAGGGGCCTTGGTTGCATATCTGTGCATGGCCAAGAGCCTCCTCCTGGCTTGCCTGGATACCATCTGTGCTGGGCTGTGCTCCTCTTCTACCCAAATGAGATGGACCTTTCCTGAAGTCCTTTCATGTTATCTTAAGCTGGAAAATGGTTTCACTCCATTTTTTTGTGTATTCTGTCACTCCAGAATTTGTTTAGATGTTTGATTTAATGTTGTTTCTGAGGGAAACATCTTGGCTCCATCTCCTACATATTTTTTCCCAGAAGCAATGGTAATGTTGATTTGCTTACAATTCCCAGAGTGAAAGGCATACATATGTGAATTTTTTTTTGCGGGGGGGGGGGGGGGGGGGGGGAGTAGAGGGAAGTGTAAAGAGAGCAGAGACCTAGATGCCAACCTACTACCTCAGTCATCTTACATGGATATGTAGTTTTTTTCTTCTTCTCTTTAGTCATACAGGCTGCATATATTTATTTTTCATTCTGTAGAGATAGCAAGCTTGGATAGAAGAGAGAATAATGGGCTTAAGAAAGGGAAAGGTGAGATCCACTTTCTTTTAGGTCCACATAAAGCATCATTGAATCCTGCTGAATCCAACTTGGGAGAATAGAACTGAATGTTTGAATGATCTTCTTTTTAAGATATTAAAATATTAAAAATTTTAGATTCTAAATTTTAAAGGTGTATTACTTTGGTAAATGAAAACTTCTAATAAAGGATTTTATTAGAAATTTGATTTTAGGCAGAACTGGGTTGGATTTTGGTAATCCTACTTTAAGAAAGATGAAGAGGGTTGGGAATGGTTCAGGTCTAATTTATGACAAATAGTCACTGCTGAATACTTCCTTTTTGAGCAAGGCTAAGAACAGTTCAGTTTACAAGTTTCAAGGCATAAAAAGAAATTAAGAGGGAAAGCTAATGAGTGTCCAGTGGGACATTTGGGGTTATCTTGAGGTCATAATATTCTTTTTTTTTTAATTTTTTTTTTTTGTTTTTAGTCAATTGGGGTTAAGTGACTTGCCCAGGGTCACACAGCTAGTAAGTGTCAAGTGTTTGGTCTGAGGCCGGATTTGAACTCAGATCCTCCTGACTTCAGGGCCGGAGGTCTATCCACTGCACCACCTAGCTGCCCCAAGGTCATAATATTCTTAAGAAAACTTATTAACTACAAGATTGTTGATAGTGACTTAGAGCTCCACAGTAAAAGAAACCCATCTGTTACAGGTACTATTGGTCCTGTACCATAGCTCTGGACCCATACAGGAAGGATTGATAATTGAAAGCTTTTCAACAATAACTATTGCCTCATGTCCCCAACCAGGAGTTCCTCTGGGAGTATCCCAAACTGGTTGACATCTTGTTGATGTGCAGTCATGTCTCATCTTCATGGCATAATGGACCATATTGTTCATGGAGTTTTCTTGGTAAAGATACTGGAGTGATTTTCCATTTCCTTCTCTGGTGGACTAACAGAGGTTAAGTGACTTGCCCAGGGTCACATGGCTAGTAAGTGTCTGAAGCTAGATTTGAATTCAGGTCTTCCAAACTCTAGGCCCAGTGCTGTGTCCACTGAGCCACCTAGCTTAGCTGTTGTCTTACGTTTACATCTCCATAAAAAAGGAAGAGTTTTTAGCATTCAAGCTTTCAGGCTAACAAGATTAACTCCCCTTCATTCAAATGTAAAAGACTAGCACTTGAGTCCACAAAGGGTCAACATTCTTCCCCATCCCTCTTGAGTAGGCCTTTGATTGCCTCTAAGAACCTATATAGTCTTCTAGATTTATAGTGCTAACCTGGGTTGGTGCTCTCACTTTTTCAAGGAGAAAGCATTTAGAATTTCTAAACAGTCAAGTGGTCTTTCCCTCTGATGAATACCATCTTCCACAGGGACCTAGATAATCCTCCCAATTTATAGTAGTACCCTGGGTGAAGCCTTCCCACAAAAAGGGTGCATATAGGATTACTTGAGAGTCTTCTTCAGGCCTACACAGTTCACATGACTCAGTCCCAGGCAAGGTCCAAATTTGGTCCTGTTTGTCAGGATTTCTCTTTAGTTCTATGTCCCATAGCTTGACCTGTGTCTTTCACTTGGACTAGGAATTCTTCCACTAGGTCCTAGAAGCTTGTTCAGAAACTCTTCCTTTTGGTTCTGAGCTACATTCCATCATTTCTGGTGGGTTCTGTGTGATTCTCTGGAGTTTCCTAGGATTTACTAGAGGGACCACACCGATGTTCAGGCCTCCTTCCAGGGAACATATTCCATGCCTACATTTAACCTCTCTCCTCTCTAGGGTCCATGTGTAGACACATCCCTATCACTACCTTTTAAAGGTCAAGCCCAAGGGTATGTAGCTCAAATTTATAAACTAGCTATGAATTTCATCATCAGTATAGTGTCAGATTTGACATCTTGTCAAAGAGTTCCCTCCTTGTCAGGAAGATATCATTAAATGGTCATGTTAACAGGATAGCAAGGATCCTGGAAATGCCTGCTATTCTCACATGCCAAGGAGCTTGTGGAAAGCTATTAACACTGTACACCTACAGCACACCAAAAGCAGAGCTTCCCTCTTCCATTCAGATGTAGGCCCGGCCTTCCACTGAATTGTAAATGTTTGTGTGTCCTCTTGGGCCAGTGTCTTTGGAATGAGTAGAAAAGATCCAGATCCCATTTTTTATGCCTTAGTCAGTCAAAAAACATTTATTAAGAACCTACTGTGTGTCAGGCACTGTCTTAAGTTTCGAGGATACAAATAAGAAAAACAACAATCTAATAGGGGAAGAGAGTGCAAAAAAAGGAAGCTGAAAAGCAGTGTTGGCAGGTTAGGGGGAAAAAGGGAAGGGAAGAGATCTGGCATTGGTGAATAAAGGAAATAGTGCATTCAGGTGAGAAATGAAGAAATAGCTGACCTGGGTGTTGTCATTACATGGAGTTTTTGGGAGGAGCTCTTGGCCCTACCCTCCAAACAGAGGGTCTCTAAGGGCAGTGGGTACTGATTAGATGTGAAATCCAGCAAGCTAAAGAGATTCCTGGGGCATAATGGAGAATTTTAGAGGAGTGCAGCTGGGTGGGAAATGAAGTTTTTGGTAGCCTAGGGGCCATTGGTGGAAACTTACTGCTCTGTGTATGTCTAAAAAAGGTTCAGGGGAAAGGGGAATAGGTTTAGTAAGTCTTAGGCTAGTTTGAATTTGTCTGTGTCTCAGAAGGTATGGTTCTGAGAAACCATCTGTGTTTCACAATAGAAGGACCTTCCAAGGAAGACACCTTACTCTTACAAACCTCCAACTGAAACTTATTCCACCTTCTAAATAAATTATTTTTCAAATAGTCTGGGAGTTCTGTTTTCTAAAGGGCCAGAGGGATCAGACTGATTAAACTTAAGACTGAGTGTCATTACAATTAAAATTTGTGGTCAGAGAATTACTCCACACTCTGTGGTCACTGTTGATCATAAGGTGATTATGAGTCAGTAATTTGAAACTGTTGCAAACTAAAAAAAATCCCAGTAACCTAAAAATAGAATGCATTACTACACAAGAACTGTATAGTCATTCTTCCATACTACTATATTTAAGTTACCACAGTACCTAGTTTTAAGAAATGACACTTGAAGAAAAATGTGGATATGTTATAAAGTATTCATTGATAGGGGTCAAAATAATTAAAGGTTTGAGAGGTAGGTCACTTCAAAGGTAAAGTGGGCACAGATAATTTGGTCCAATTTAAAAAGAACTGAACTAAGAGTTAAGAAGTCTGGGTTCCTTGCTAGTGTGACTTTGGGCATGTACCTTAACCATCTTGATTATCCACAAGAACACTGGACTAAATGTTCTACAAGGTCCCTTGCAGCTCTAAATAAGATGAATTGGGGGTGGTCTGTCTTAGAACCAATACCAGTAATCAATGAGTTGTAGATGGGATTCATGCTTCAGACATGAATTGGACTAGGTGAATCCTGAATTTAGATGTATACAGAAGTGGAATGCTCTGTCTGAGGAGGTAGTGGTTCCCTGTTTTGGAAATCTTCAAGTGGAGACTGGACAATCCATTATTGAGGGCTATTATAGAAGAAATTCTTGTTCAGATATAGGTTGGACTGGAAAGACTTTAAAATTCTTTTTGATTCAGAGATTTTATGATTCTAAGGTTCTTGAAGAACAAAATTCAACAAACCTTTCTAAAGTATCTGCTATGTGCAAAGTACTACGGTAAAACTAGGGAAGAGAAAAAAGGTAAAGCAAGACAGTTACTGTCCTGTAGCTTAGGGTCTAGCATGTGGATATAACACATACAGAAAGAACTATAAAAAAGCATAATAAGTGCATAAAAGAGGTTCAAACATGCTATGTAAGGTCTATAGAGGAAAAAGGTACCCAATGGGAAGCTTAACAGTAATATTTGAATTAGGTTTTAAAGGATAATTTGGGATTAGAATTCAAAAGCTAAAGAGGCAGAAGTAAATTTGTCTAGGGATAGGGAAAGGTATGGGTACAGGAATGGAGGCAGGAAAAATCATCAAGAAGTACTAATATATATTAATACAAACAGTTGGTAATGAGAATATGTGAGAAGGCAATGGAAATTGAATGGAACTACCATAACTATTTTCTAGGAAAGCTTCCAGTAAAAATGGCAAAGGACTGATGATCTCATTTCCAGCAAATTTGAAGAGGAGGGAAAATTTTGAAATTACCAGTACAAGGTGTGCAATGTTTGCATTCTAGTCACGGCCAAATGACTGTCAGCTATGCTCAAAGGTAAAGGTTGGTCTCCTTACTAGAAAGAAGGTAAAGAGGTTTTGAGAAAAATCTCTACCCACCTCAAGTTACCAGAAAGCTTGAAATGTTCCTTAAAGAAAATGGAAAAAAGGCTTCAGTATGGAAACGAAGGAAAAAAATGACCTGAAAAGGTAGAAAACAACCCTCTGACCTGTGTTGAAAGGTTGAAGACCAGAAGACTATGACCCAAAGGAGACATAAAAGAAGGACCATTGAGCATTTGGATCCAAGAAACAGATCTAAGGTTCTTTTGGAAGTGGTGGTAGCTGGACCCTCTGATGAGGAAGCAGGTCATTGTGCTCTGAAGAATATTCATGCTAATCTATAGGCTAGAGATAGGCAAGAGATCATTTAGTAAGCATCAAAGCAAGAAGAGATGCCTAGGAACAAGTATCCGGTATGGAATAGAGGATGTTCAAAGACCCATCAAACCAGAGGACTGCTCCTCATTTCTGGTGATTTGCATGGACACAAATGATTTTGACAGAAAGAATCTATAAAGCATTGCTAAAGATTATGAAATTTGGGGCAAGAAACTGAAGACCTTAGGACTATAAGGAGTGTTTTGACCCTTTCTATAGGTGAAAGACAAGAATTCTGAAGAGAGAGGCAGATTTAGGAAGTGATGAATAATAAGATGGAATCAGAGAATAGTAACAAGCCAAGGCCAAAAAATAAAGGCCAGTCATAGAGTGTCTTGAACAAGAATTGGTAAGAATGTATTAGCCTGGAGTCTTGAAAATCTAATCCAAAGGACTTTAAGGTAAAAGTAAAGGACAGGGAGAAACTCCCTGCATACACACACACACATCTGTATTTATCTATCTATACATATACATTCACTAAACTGGATAAAAAATTATCCTTGTTCATTCATGTCCAACTCTTTGTGACCCTAATTGGGGTTTTCTTGGCAAAGATATTAGAATAGTTTGCCTTTTTCTTCTCTAGCTCATGTTACAGATGAGGAAACTGAGACAAATGGGGTTAAGTGACTTGCTCAGGGTCACAAGCTAGTAAATGTCTGAGGCTAGATTTGAACTCAGGTCTTCCTGACTCCAGCACCAGTGCTCTATCCACTGAACCACCTAGCTGCCTCCTCTCAACTATCCTACCAGAATTGTATTTACTTTCAGAATTTAATTCCTGAGAGTTTACCAGTCTTCCAAGGCTGATTTTCCTTCTAGTCAATCAATAAACATTTTTTAGGTGCCTACTACATGTCAGGTACTGTGCTAAGCTCAGAATTGTAGAATTTCAATCCATGAGATCCTGCCTAACCTTTGCTTACAATTTCAGTTAATTCCATTCAGGCAATTTCTTTTTATTATTCCCCTCTTTTCCCTCTCTTTTCCAACTTTTTTCTTTGTTCCCCTCAGGAAAAGCTCCCTTCTTTCCTCCACCCCTTCTTTTTATGAGACAAAATGGACTCTAGTCATGACTGATGGGCCCACATGTGATGCTAGTGTTACTGCTTGCAAAGAAAAACCTTAAATTTAGAGTGAACTTTGACAAAATAAATCCTGGGGATTCATTGTGGGATCAAAGATACAGACCTGGAAGGGATCTCATAGGTCAACCCCTCACTTTACAGAGGAGAAAACTGAGGCACACAGAGGTATATGATGTCTCCGAGGTCATACAGATGATATCAGATATTGAATATGAGCCCAAGTCCTCAAGACTCCAAACCCAGAGTTCTCTCAGTTTTATATAGTTGTGTTAAATTCCTATGTATCTTGGCTAATAGAATCTTATCAGAGATATTCAATGCAAATATTAAGGTTTTTAAAAATCATGTGATCAAAATGATTGATATTCTTTTTTTTTCTGATATCCTCTATTTGCTTAAGAATTCTACTTCTAGTCATAGCTGTGAAAGTTGCCTCAATCCATTTTCCTCCAATTTAAAAAAAAGAATGTGATCATTTATATTTAGGTATTCATTTGAAACTTATTGTGCTTTATAGTGCATGTGAGCATGAATGAAGTGTGGATTGGGCATGCCAGCATACCCTGGGAAAGCATTCCTATTGGCCTTTGCCTTTAGAGCGAAGGGTAATTAAATATAAAAAAGAAATATGTAGAAGATGTGGGGCAGCTAGGTGGCATGGTGGAAACAGTACCCAACCTGGAATCAGAATGATCTGAATTCAAATGTAACCTTAGACACTAACTGTGTGACCCTGGGCAAGTCATTTAATCCCATTTGCTTCAGTTTCCTCATTTGTAAAATGAGCTGGAGAGAGAAATGGCAAACCACTCCAGTATCTTTGCCAAGAAAACCCTGAATGAGATTACAAAGAGTTGGACACTACTGAAATGAGTAAACAACAACAACAAAAAGGTGTAAGCAAGACCACATAACAGAGGATGAATATGAGTGTGGCAAAGTTCCATAATAATAATGTCAAGTACGCCAACCCTTAGAATGAGTTCAGATTAGCAAGGAAAACTGAGGACAAGAGAAAAAAAAGTGCGTGTGTGTGTGGTGTGTTTTAGCTATATTACACGGAACGGGCAGAAAGGAAAGGATCACTGTCTGCCATGGATCAGACAATAATAACTGATAAAAGAAAAAAGTAGAGAGTTCTGATTTTGCTTCTGTTTTCTTTGACAAGGTGAATGACCTTTGAGAACAAAAATGGCTAATAAGATATTGATTCTCAATTCTTAGATAAGTAAGGGGTAAGAGAGAACCTGTTGCATTTCATGAATTCAAGTCACCTAGCCCCAATGAACTACATTTTTCAGTACTGAAAGACCTGGCAGATATAATTTCCAAGTGACCAGAAATCTTCTTTGGCTGTGCCCTATGCTTGGACCTTTCTCCCTTCTCATCTCTGCCTCCAAGCTTCTCTGGCTTCTATCAAGTCTCAGCTAAGGCCACACCTTCTGCAAGAAGCCTTTCTAGTCCTTCTTAATCTTAGTGTTTTCCCTTTGAGATTACCTGCAATTCTCTATAAAAGTATCTTGTTTGAACAGAATTGTGTTTTGCATGTTCCTTTCCTTGCCCTTAGACTGTGAAATCCTTGGGAGCAGGCCCTGTCTATTGACTTGCTTTGTATTCTCATTGCTTAGCACAGTGCCTGGAACATAGTAGTTATTTATTTAAATTCTGGTTAACTTGACTTATCAGAAATATTTGAAAAAATCATGGTGAAATAGAAGTGCTACAAAGTTAGAGAAAGGCAAATATCCCAATTTTCCCTGAACGGGTAAAGAAAAGAGGCTTCAAACTATAGACCAGTCAACTTGATTTCAAACCATGGGAAAACTCTAGAACAGATCATTAAAGAGATGTTGGTAATCAACTAGAAAAGAAAGAGGCGATTGCAAAGAGATATCCTGTTTTCACCAAAAAACATGTAATTCCAAAGAATAACCCTCATTTCTTTTTTCTTTTTGACAGAAGTACTAAATTTGTAGATAAGGATATGTTATGAATGTTATTCACCTAATAAATTTTTGATAAATTATCTCCTACTATTCCATGGAGAAGATGGAGAGACATGGAGTGGATGGTATAACACTTAGAAGGATTCAGAGCTAGTTGGATAACTGAACTCAAAGAGTAGTTGTTAATGTTTCAGTGACATCATGGCAGGAAGTCCCCAGGGGAGTATTCTAGGGATCTGTGCCTGGCCCTGTGCTACATCACATTTTTATCAATGACTTGGATAAAGGCATAGGTCATCAAATTTGCATGACACAAAGCTGGGAGGGATAGCTAACACACTGGGTGGCAAAACCAAAATCCAAAAGCATCTTGACAGGGTAGAACACTGGACTGAATCTAAGAAGATGAAATTCAGTAGGGAATCAATGTAAAGTCTTATACTTGGGCAAATAAAATCCACATCCTGGGTACAAAATAGAGAGACATGGTTAGATAACAATTTGTTCTGAAAATGATATTGAGGTTTTAGTGGCTTGAAAGCTGGATATGAGCCAGAAATGTGATGTGGAAGCCAAAAAGCTAATTGGATCTTGGGCTGCATGAAGAGAGGCATAGAGAGGTGATGGACCCACTGCACTCTGACCTTGTCAGATCTTATCTGTGTGAACAACACATTCAGTTGTGATGCTGCAGTTTAAGAAGAGCATTAATAAGCTAGAGAGTTTCCAGAGGAAGGCTAGCTACCATGATGGTGAAGGGCTTTGCATCCGTGTTATATATGGATAGGCTGAAAAACCTTGATATGTTTAGCATGGAAAAAGAAGGTTCAATGGAGTTGATGGGGACATAAAAACCAAAGTATTTGAATAGTTAACGTGTGGAGAAGGAACTAAATTAGTTCTGTTTATCCACAGAGGGAAGAACCAGGAAAAATGAGTAGAAACTGCAAAGATGTTACTTCAGGTATGATGTTAATAAAAGTTTACTTTTCAAACTGTCCAAAAGTGATGTGGATTGCCTCGAGAGGTATTGGAGGGCCACTGGGGGCCTTCAAGATGAGTCTGGATGACTGCTTGTCTGATATGTTACAATGGGGTTTTCTTTTGTGCATAGAGTATTTAGATTACCACTGAGCTTCCTTCCAACTCTCAAATTCTGTAACTTTTTTTTGATTTGTCACATTCTTCAGAGTAACCTAAGAACCTGAAGTTATCTCTACACATCCTTTCTTGAAGATCAATTTAATCTATATAATTTATATATGTTTTTAAAGTTGTTGCCTTTTGCATCTCTGCACAATTTTATTCCACTTCTAGATTTTGGTATTCTAAATCTGTCATTCTCTCCTTCAGAGTCTCCATTTCTTTGGATATATTTCTTATTGCATTTTGTATTTTTTCTGCTTTCTTATTTATCTTTGTTAATTCTTTGTTGAGAGCTCTGATTTCTGACCTAATTTCATTCCTACCATCTTATTTAAAAAGTTTTGTCTTTTACAATCTTCCTGAATTTCTGTCTGTTATTCCACACTGTCTTTGTAGTCTACACAATTCTCATTTATCCAAGATTTTTTGGGTTCATGTCCCTACAAGAATTGCTCATTGCCTTCTGGCCTTTCTTTCTTTTTTTTTCTTCTCATTTATTTTTGTTTTTATGAGTCTTTCTCTGCTGGCCTATTTTCTCATTTATTCTCAGGCTTTCTCCTTAAAATTTGTGGTTTCCCAGCCTTTCTTTTCTATTCACAGTAGTTAATCTCCAATTTACTTTTTCAATCTTGGCACCTCCTTCTTTTATTACTGGATGGGCCTTCAATGCTGGCATCCTTTACCTCCCTGTATTGTGGGGCATCTAGCCTGGGTCCCTTCCCAGGTCCCTGACCAGAACAAATGATTCAGAGAGAGGGTTGATTTCAGGTGGGTTCCAGTCCCCTTTCCTTCATATGAAGAAGCCAGCTCTGGACTTCCCTGTCTTCTGTCCTTCTTTCAAGGAATTTCCCTTTACTTCAGATGGTTGGGTGAATTAGTGTCAATTGTTGAGGGACCAGGAAGTAACCTCCACAGCCAGTCTGTGAAGCAAAAACCTGCAAGGCTGATTGCATGGCTATTCCCATTGTGGTTCAAGGTTGAGAATATTGAGTGGTAAATATTATTATATCACGAGGTTTTTGTCTCATGAGGGTTTTCTGTCTCCCCAACTTTTAGATTCAGCTTCAGTAAGTCTAGTCTGTATGTGGTGCCTGACTGTTTTTTCTGAGGTATCTACATTTGGAGAGGTTTGTGGAAAACAGCTATTTCACCATCATGTGATTTATAAATCAGCTTTTAGATCACAACCTGTTTGTATCCTGGATACTGATTAAATTTTATTTAATTAACATAGTTGTGGTCTGGTTTTCTTTGTCTCTTAAAAATTTATTTAGTTTTAATTGCCCCAAGGGTCTTGGCACATAAAATGGAAGTTAGTCATAAGGTTATGTTTTGGAACTTTAGACACACTCTGAATAGGATGATTATGTCTTAGGCAGGGTTGTACAATCAACATACAAGAGGAGAGGGAAATTCCTGTGATGCCAGGTGACTAGGCAGAATTCTTGGCATGATGGCTATACCACTCAAATAGTTGACAACTATTTAAGAAGAAAGTTCAGTTAAGTTTAACTTAAACATCATAAAAGAAAATTTAACTCTATTTCTTCTTTTCTGGTCCCAGGAGAAATTTTCAGTCACTCACATTATGTCTATATCTAAATCTCTATATATTTATACACAATATACATATATATATATGTATAGGTTGAAAACCCTAGATATGTTTAGCATGGAAAAAGAAGGCTCAATGGAATTGATGGGGACATAAAAACCAAAGTATTTGAATAGTTAATGTGTGGAGAAGGAACTAAATTAGCTCTGTTCATCCACTGAGGGAAGAACCAGGAAAAATGAGTTGAAATTGCAAAGATGTTACTTCAGGCATAATGTTTATATATATCTATATATCTATATCTATATCTATATCTATACACACACACACACACATATGTATATATATGCATATATACATATGTTTACACACATACACACATATAATTTTTTCCCAATTACATGTTAAAACAATTTTTAACACTTTTTTTTACTGTTTTGAGTTCCAGATTCTATAACTCTCCACTTCCTGAGACTGTAAGCAATCAGATATAGGTTGTACATACACAATCATGTAAAACATTTCCATATTAACTATTTTGTACAGGAAGACTCAAGTAAAAGAAAAAGAATGAACGGAAGTGAAAAACAGCATGCTTCAGTCTATATTCAAACAATATCAGTTCTTTCTTTGAAGGTGAATAGTATGCTTCATCAATCCTTTAGGGTTGTCTTGGATTATTGTATTGCTGAGAATAGCTAAGTCATTTACAATTCTTCACTAAACAATATTGCTGTTCTTATGTACAACATTCTCCTGGTTCTGCTCCCTTAAAATTTGCATCAGTTTATGAAAGTCTTCCAGGTTTTTCTTAAATCATCCTGTCTGTCATTTCTTATGGCAGAATAATATTCCATCACAATCATAAACCATAGCTTGTTTAGACATTCCTTAACTGGTGGGCATCCCTTTGATTTCCAACTCTTAACCACTACAAAAAGAGCTGCTATAAATATTTTCATACAAAGAGGTGCAAATATTTCTTTTTCTTTCTTTCTTTCTTTCTTTCTTTCTTTCTTTCTTTCTTTCTTTCTTTCTTTCTTTCTTTCTTCCTTTCTTTCTTTTTTGATGTCCTTGGGATATAGACTTAGAAGCAGTCATACTGAATCAAAAGATATACATAGCGCTTTGGACATAGTACCAAATTGCTCTCCAGAATAGTTGGGTCAGTTCACTGCTTCACCAGCAGAGCATCAGTGTTTCAGTTTTCCCACATCTCCTCCAACATTCATCATTTTCCTTTTTTGTCATATGAGCCAATCTGATATGTGTGTGGTGGTTCCTCAGTGTTGTTTTAATTTGCATTTCTTTAATGAATAGTGATCCATATGACTATAGATAGCTTTGATTTCTTTGTCTGAAAACTGTCTATTTATATCCTTTGGGGAATGACGTATTTTTTAAAATTTGACCCAGTTTTCTCTATACTTGAGGAATGAGGCCTTTATCAGAGATATTTGTTGCAAATTTTTTTTCCTATTTTTCTGTTTTCCTTTTAATTTTCATCACATTGATTTTGTTTCTGTAAAACCTTTTTAATTTTACATAATCAAAATTATCTATTTTACATTTTGTAATACTCTCTATATTTTCTTTGATCCTAAATTCTTCCCTTATTTATAGATATGAAAAATAAACTATTCTGTGCTCTCCTAATTTGATTATGGTATCATCCTTTATGTGTGAATCATGTACTCATTTTAACCCTATGTTGGTATATAGTGTGAGAAAAACAGTACTGGGGCATAGTCTCAAAAATGACAGCATGATATTTGTTTGAATCCAAGGCAAACCATTCAATGTCACAGTAATACAAGTCTATGCTCCAACCACTGATGCCAAAGAGGCCAAAGCTGATCATTTCTATGAAGACCTACAACATCTTTTAGAAATAACACCAAAAAAGATGTCACATTCATCATAGGGGATTAGAATGCTAAAGTAGGATATCAAAAGATAATTGGAATAATGGGCAAGTTTGGCAGTGGAGTACAAAATGAAGGAGGGCAGAGACTAACAGAGTTTTATTAAGATAACTCGATGGTCATAGCGAATACTCTTTCTTCAACAACCCAAAAGGTACCTTTACAGATGGACATCACCAGATGGTCAATATCAAAATCAGATTTACTGTATGCTTTTCAAGCAAAGGTGAAAAAGCTCTATACAGTCAGTCAAAAAAAAAAGACCTGAAGCTAACTGTGGCTCAGATCATGAGCTTAGTACTGCAAAATCAGACTTAAAGAAAATAGTGAAAACCATCAGACCATATAGGTATGACCTAAATAACAGCCCTTATGAATATGAAGTGGAAGTGATGAAGAGGTTTAAGGGATTAGAGCTGGTAGAGAGAGTGGCTGAAGTACCATGGATAGAGGTTCACGATATTAAACAGGTGACAGCATTAAAAAACATTCCAAAGAAAAAGAAAAGTAAGAAAGCAAAATGATTATTTGATGAGGTTTTACAAATAACTGAGGAAAGAAGGAAAGTGAAAGGTAAAGGAGAAAAGGAAACATATACCCAACTGAATGCAGAATTCGAGAGAATAGCAAGGAGAGATGAGAAGGTTCTCTTAAATAATGCAAAGAAATAGGAGAAAAGAATAGAATAGGAAAGATAAGAGATCTCTTCAAGAAAATTAGAGGTATAAATGGGCATGATAAAAAACAAAAATTGTAGGAATTTAACAGAAGTAGAAGAGATTAAGTAGAGGTGGTGAGAATATACAGAAGATTTATAGAAGAAAGATCTTAACATCATCAATAACCAAGATAGTGTGGTTACCGATCTAGAGTCAGATATCCTGGAGAATAAAGTGAAGTGGGCCTTAGGAAACATTGCTGACAATAAGGCTAGTGGAGGTAATGGAATTTCAGATCAGCTACTTAAAATCCTAAAAGACAATGTTGTTAAAGTGCTGCACTAAATATGCCAGCAAATTTGGAAAATAATGTCTGCCATTAGGCCAAGAAAGGGTGTTTTTGGTCTGAGAAGTAGCAGAAATGCTGAATAGAATTATTAGACATTTCATTGACACATTCTTTCCAAAATGAATGGTGGTATTGATTTGATTATGATTTTCAGAGCAAGAGGTTGAGGTGGGTGTGGGAGGGCAAGTTATGTTAATCAAAACAGGAAAGATGGCAAGATGTCTGGGATGGATGAGTGGTTAGGATGTGAAGCATGGTCTGTGACTAGCTAAATATACTGGGCTGTTTGAGTTTGTTCACTAATTAAGACAGCCCATTCCCAGACTGGGAATGTCAAAATTGAGTGAATTAAGTCCCCCTGGGACTTGGTGGCATAGTGTCTGGAGGTCTGGTGTTCTGGAGAGTTCATTAGCAAAAATCTTTCATGCTGTTCTTATGGAACAGATGGAATGAGTTGGTGGATTTGGAACTAGTAGAATAGTTGGATACAGAGAATATTTATTAATACTTCAAAGTCAACTTGGAAGTAGATCTGTAGGACAAAATCCAAAGGAGCTAGACTTGGCCCTGTGCTATTTGAAAATTTTTTCAATTATTTGCATAAAATTGCATTTTTTTAAAGTTGGATTTTCACATTGTCAACTCATATTAAGGTTGTAGGCCAGTAAAGCACACAGATCTTTTTTCATATAAACCTTATCTAACTATAGATCTCTTTTCTATGCTTTCATAGTTTATAGTTTAAAATCAAATATAAAGTTCTATGTTTATCCCTTTAAATTCTATCTTTTTAGATCATCCTAATGTTCTATCTTAAAATCTTGTTGCATTCTGAATCTATCATTCAATAAACAT
This sequence comes from Vombatus ursinus, assembly GCF_900497805.2. NCBI lineage: Eukaryota > Metazoa > Chordata > Mammalia > Diprotodontia > Vombatidae > Vombatus > Vombatus ursinus. The sequence continues at coordinate 4,295,288 of NW_020947390.1, forward strand.
ACCATCTATGCCTTCATCCAGATCATTGATGAATACTTTAAATGGCAGAGGGTGAAGGATGAATTAGTGGAACATTCTATTACAGTTGACATGAACATAAAGGCATCTGTGTACTTTAAAAATTAATTAATTTATTTTTAGTTTTCAACATTTACTTCCATAAGATTTTGAGCTTTAAATGTTCTTCCCCTTCCCCTCCTCCCCCTCATCAAGATGATGTGCAATCTGATATAGGCTCTACTTACACATTTATATTAAACCTATTTTCACATTAGTCATGTTGTAAAGAAGAATTAGAACTAATGGGAGGAACCATGAGAAAGAAGAAACAAAACAAAACAACAAAAAAAAGGAGAGCACATAATATGCTTCCATCTGCATTCAGACTCCAAAGTTCTTTTTCTGGATGCGGATAACATTTTTCATCTTGAGTATGTGCTTTTTTTAATAGGCCTATTCATGCCTTGAGTTCACTCCCTCTCCATCTGAGGCTGGATGACTACTTGTCAGGGATCATAGGCTCTTAAATTTAGAACGGAAAAGGACCTCAGAGGCCATTTAATTCAGATCTCTTATTGTACAGCTGAGGAAACTGAGGCTCAGAGCAGTTAATTGTCCTTGGCCACAGAGGTGGTGTCAGAGGTGGCATCTAAACCCAGGCATTCCATGCTCTAGATTCAATACTTTATGCCCTAAGACATCCTACTTCTCTGTTGTCAAAGACATTCCTGATCAGAAATGGGATATTTTATTAAATAGAGGACCTCTGAGCTTCCCTCTGACTCTAAGTATATACAATTCTATCATTCTTTGGAAAGGAAGACATAATAAGAGATGAGAAAAAAAGGGAAGGGGAGACATAAAGGTGAGATGTATGTTCCAGAGCAGTTTACTCATGTTTATTCATTGCCAATTTTGTGTCTGGAGACAAGGAAGAATAAGCAGGGTTTTCCCCAAAAATGAGTTTCCTAGAAGTCTAACAGGGAAGACAATGAACAGCAATGGAGCAGCAAAAAGAAAGGGAGTGTCATTTTCCTTTGTCCCTGCTACTCCCCACCTGCCCTTCTTCATCTAGCCCCATTTCAAGCACTGCTCCAACCCTTTCCCAGTCTTCATTCTTCATAGTGGAAGTGTCCATTGGATTCACATAGCATATTACCAGAAAATCTAAAGAAGGATTCAGATAAGGAAATTGGGAGGTTTGGTGTCTGATACCGGGGGCACCTACTAATAATACCTGATGATAAGGTTGAGACAAAGGGACCGATGTAACTTGATCATTGATCTGACTTGGGTCAGTGTAGATTGTTTCAAAAACAAAAACAAACAAACAAACAAACAAACACTTTGTAGCTAGGTGGAGTATTGGATAGAACACCAGGCCCAGAGTCAGGAAGACATGAGCTAAAATCCAGCCTCATGTGTGACCTTGAGCAAATCACTTAACCTCTGTTTGCCATAGTTTTCTCATATGTAAAATGGGGATAATAACAGTACCCACTTCTCAGGGTTGTTGTGAGACTCACATGAGGTAATAATTGTAAAGCTCTTAGCACAGTGCCTGACGTACAGTAAGTGCTATGTAAATGTTACTTATATTACAGCTGTATGAGTCTTCCTACAGAGATTGCAGTCCAGCTGAATAGTTGGAGACAAGCCAGGAGATAGAGAAGGAGTAGGAATTACACTGGTCGGGCAAGAAGAAGAAGGATCAGAGAAGGGATTTCAGGAATAGAATCTCACTGTGCTTCTGAGTCCCATAGAAATTGGGGGTGGGGTTGGAGTCCCTTCCATGGGAAAACAATGCCTGCTAAGCTTGTCACAGGCTTGTTTCTTATAGTTACAATGTGCGTCTTCATTCATCCATGATGCCACAGCAAAAGAAGGAGGTAAACAGCATGAAATGGCGGAAAGAGTAAGGGACTTGGAATCAAGTGATGTAGGCTTCAAGTTCTGTCCCTTATTGGGCATGTGGCAATGGGCAGGTAACTTAACTCTCTAATATGACTCCTTATCTATTAACCTGGGACAATAATGCTTATATTTCCCTTCCCCCTGGTCCATGCAAGTTCTGATTCTCCTTGAAACTCTGGATCTAGGCCGTTCACAAGCTTGTTTGAGAGTGATTGAACAGAAACCACTTTAAAGGCCTATATAAAACTCATAACAATTCATTAATAAACTTTATAATTTACATACTAATAAAATTATAAATCACTTGCTTAAAATGTAACCTATTTGCTCACTTAGTAACCTTCAATGACTGCACAGTGACCAAAGCCTTAATTTCTTGGCTTGGCATTCAGTGTTCTCCATAACGAAACCAACTTTTAGGTGCTATTACACTTCCTCCCTATCCCCTCATTCAGGTCGGTGTTCTTAATAACTCCTGAACAAACCATGTTTATTCTAGCCTCCACACCTTTGCTAATGTTGTTCCTCCTAATAAGGCCTTCCTTACCTTTCCACCTATCCTTCAAGGACCAAGTCAAGACCCATTTCTTCCATGAGGCCTTTTCCAATCCTTTCAACTGAAACCAACCTCTTTCTGGAGCGTTTGCTACTTTCTGGTGTCCAACAGGAAGTGACAGGCCTTGAGTTTATGTTTTATGAGGAATTATTGAAGAAAATGGGGATATTTAGCCTAGATCAAGAAAAGGCTAGAGGTGGTGCATGATAGCTGTCTTCAAGTATATGAAGGGCTGTGATATGGAAGAGGGGTTAGACTTGTTCTGTTTTGTCCCAGAGGGCAGAGCCAGGAAAAAAAGTGTGGAAGGTACAAGGAGATAAGTTCAGGCTTGATGTCAGGAGGGACCTCCTAACAAGCAGAATCATCTCAAAGTAGATGACTTTGAGATGAAATATTTTCCCTGCCTGGAGGTCTCCAAGCAGAGGATGGATGGCTGATTGTTGGATTTGGTAGAGCGGTGATTTCTTTTAAGCATGAGTTGGGCTAGATGGCCAATGACATCCATTCCAACTTTCAAATTCTGTGATTCTGTTGATATTTAAATGTTTCTGTAACTTTCTAGCTCTATAAATTCCTTTTGAAGAAGGACCATGACTTATACTTCTTTTGTGTTCTTCAAATGTTCCCCTCAACCCCAGCCACTTTCACTTCCAGGCTGAGCACATATGATATGGCTATCATTATTAATTAATCATTAAAAACAAAACAAAACAAAACTAGAGTTGAATGATTGGAAATGTAGGAATGGGATGGTATTTCCACTTGCCCTTGATTGCTTTGGAATTGTCCAGTCATAGAATCGGATGGATTGATCTCCCATTGTCTATTTGCCACACATGGGAGTTTTCGGTTTGAAGGCTGAGAACCTAACACAGGACTGAGAGCAGCATAGCATAAACTTTTGTTGAGTTGAATGAGAGCTCTGGTTGGTAAGTAGGTAAATGCCAATAGGCCAGTGAGAAGTTGGGGAGTAAGCCACTTGCCTTTGCGCAGGAGCCTGCTATATGGCTAGAGAGAAATAAGTTAGGCAAGAGCCTGGGGAAATAACCTGTCTGTTTGTAACTTGGGACCTGCCAGTAACCTATATTTTCCCAGGGCTAGTGGAATAGCAGCTGCCAGCTGTCAAATTTCATCTACAGTTGACCCTAACCCTTTTCTCTAGCAACATAGCAGACGATATTAGTAATCCTCAAGCGTCCCAGCTCTTGAAAATCTTACACTTCCCAGATGTCTTTACTCCCAAGAAACAGCTCAGCGAGTGCCTGGCGCTATGGAAATGGGCCTGGCCTGCTTGGGCAAAGACTGTACACTCCTATTTGAAAAGGCTAGCTTTTCAGCTTATTCTTACTAATAAGCAAATTTTAGAATCTTACATCTAGAGCTGGAAGGGACTCAGAGTCCATCTATTATTTTATAAATGAGGAAACTGAGGCCCAAGGAGGTTGCCATTTGTTTTCTCTCTGATATCATCTCTAATTTGTCCTACACACACACACACACACACACACACACACACACACACACACACACACAAGTTTGTACATAGTTGTTTGTATACTGTCTCCTTAATTAAATTGCAAATTCCTTGAGAGCAGGGACTGTTTTTTATTTTCTTTGTATCTCTACTGCTTGACCCAGTGTCTGACACATAATAGGCATTTAATAAATGCTCGTTGTTGACTGGCAGCCCTTTCACCTCTGTGTGAAAGAACTCTTGAGTCAGTCTTTCTGGCTTCTTGAAAGGCTCTTCTAGACTTTGGGTCCATACCTTTCATAGATTTTTATAGTCCCTTGCCCTGAAGGTGTGCATTGATTTCAGTGTTTGTACTAGGGGATCAGAGCTCCCGATGAAAGTAATTCTTTAGATATTCCACGTACTGAGATGCTGGCAGTATTTGTAAAATGAGAACTCTAAAAGAAGAGAATCAGAGGAAAGAAAGAGAAATAAGGCAGTAGGTGAAAACTAAAAATATCAGAAATGAGTATTTTTCATATTAAGCATTTTCTGATTTAGAACTTGAGAGGCCTTAGAAATCCTCTAGTTTCAACTCTTTCATTTTATAGATGAGGAAACTGAGGCCAGAGAAATTAATTTGCTTGATCAAAGTCAGACCAGATAAAAGTGACAGAAATGGTATTTGAATCCAGGTCTTCTGATTTCAAATATAGCACACTTAGACCTATTTTCTATACTGGACTAAGGCTTGCTTCCAGAACTAAGTGAAACTTTGATTAAGAAACATGAAACTACTTATTTTGGTTTCGGTTTTCAGGAAAAATTTGAGCCAAATGGATTTTACCCCAAATATTTTGGGGATTTTGTGATCAAAATGGGAAGCCTTACATGTGGAATGTGGAGATTGTACATGGAAAGGTAGGAATTCTTAGGTAATTTATTTTATTATCATTTTACCATTTCTTTGTTTCAGAGATAACCCTCCAGGAAAGGGCCAGGGTTGTGGTCACCTTATGACAGTGGTTTCCAATGTTCATATTGCAATGTCCTCTCTCCTTTTTTATTTTATTTATTTATTTTTTACAAAAAATCATTTTGTGCTTCCTTTCAACATTTTTTCTAAAGTAATTTAGGCAATTAACTTTCTTAGCTCATATTTTATTCAATTAAATGTTTATTGTTACTTTTATAACATACAAATGAATCTAAAATATACACCCAAAACAGGGGTTCTTAATGCTTTCTCTGTGTGTTGTATACTCCTTTGGAAATCTGATGAAGCTTATGGACCCCTTCTCAGAATAATGTTTTTAAATGCAGAAAATATAAAGAATTACAAAGGAAAACTGTGTGTCAGTGTTTGAGTTATTCTAGAGTGTATATTTCCCTGGGGAAGATTTCTACTGCAGGCTGTGTTGAGAGCTTCCTTAGGTCTTGGGAACAAAAACCCCAAGGGATTTGAGCAATAATGACTCATCAGGTCAGTGACAACTGCATTCTTGACAATACTTTTTGTGTTCTCCCCTGTTCTTTTGGGAGTGCCAGGGTCATGGGACCATGGTAGTTAGAGGTTGTGGGACCCATAAATATTGAGCCTGAGGTTACTGGGAGTGGGATAGGTAGTTGTTAGGCTAGACAAGGATACCATTCCCCCATCTGGGTCAAACATTTGGCTGGAGGAGGGCAGCAGTTTTTGGAGTTGATTGGTGTCCATTTGTAAAAAACTTTATACTCACTATAACCCTGTGAGGAAACAGTTGGAGCAGGTGTTATTTCCATTTTATAAAACAGGAAAATGAGGCACAGAGAGGCTGAATAACTTGCCCATAATTTTCTGTAAAATTAGCTACAGAAGCAAGACTAGGATTTTGGCCTTATGATTCTTGGAGCAGTGCTCTGGCACTCTAGGAAGAGCCTTGCTGACTTTGGTCCGTATCCAAGGAATCTGTCTCATTTTTAGATCTTATCCAGGGGCCTTTACTTTTGGCATCAGGGCAAAAGTCTTTCACTACTTTCTAAACTTTCACTGATGTTTCAAACACAACTGGAAGCCTAAATCTCTTTTATTCCCTCTTCTTGAGTCTAATCTTCTCCCTACTATTGGAAACCTGTTTCACCCAGCTGCTCATTGTTTTTCTCTCTCTTCCTGTCACTGTCACCACATTTAGATGCTTTATTTTGGGCTATTATGGCATCTTCAATTTTCTGCCTTTTCATCCCTGCCACCAGGCACTTTGGACCATAAGAGAATATTTCCTAGAGTTTACATAACAAATTCAGAAATAATACATTATGGTATAGCGATTAGAAGTGTATAGAAAAGAAACCAACTTAGTCTATTTAACAAAGATAGTCTTGGACTATGCTGGCTTATTTTAATTTTTTTTTGGCTTGCCTCAAGAAAATAAGAATTCCACTCCCCAAAAGGGTCCCTTTCTAATATAGTATTTGATAACCAGGATACTCCAGATTAAACTCGGTCGGCTATTCTATAATCTGTACCACATTTTCATACAATTAGGAAGTCTCCTAATGGAAGGGAAGACAAGTTTGAGAGTCTTCCTTTTATACTCCCACTTAATCATTGACTAATTTTCCCTGTCATTAAAGAAAGTTAAGGAAATAGTTAAAAAGAAATATCAATAAGTCAAGGTGAGAGCTCTAATCTCTGGAATTCCCAAAAGACAATTCCTTTTCCTTGTGTGATGGAGTAAGTAGCGTACTTGTGGAGGCTACAGGTACCTGTTCAGTGCTGAAGGCTTTGAAATAATTCAGTAATCCCATTGTCCCTGTGATGGCAGCAGGGGGAGGGGATATATCACAGTGGATTGGCCATGGAGCCTATACAAGTGGCCCTGGGCTCCTACAAATCAGATGCCCTTTCCTGTTCAACCCCATTGCATTTAGATGCTGCATGACCTCTTGGGAGATAGAATTACTTTCCTTAATTCTCTATTATTAATTAGTACGTTTGAGGATATGTGTATGTTTACATACCCACATATACATACATATATATCTCCATACACACATGTACAAATATATTTTCTCTCTCTTTTCCTCATCAATTAATTGCCTTTTCATTGGATTTGCAAGACTCCAAGCAGGTATACTCCATCCCTAACCAGGAATCTGTTGTTTTAAAGTCCTCTTGTATTGTCTTCCATCCTTTTTTGTAATGTTTTGCAAATGAGTTTGTATTATAGATCATTGTTGTTCTTGGCTGTTATGTCTAGGATCTTTTGACTTCTTTAGTATGGCAATTTCAGGCATTTTAAAACTTACCCTGTAACTGGCAAGATTCATAGTCAATGTCTTTACTTCTATTCTATTTCCTCCTTTTAAGAATTAATTGCTTGTTTAAATAGTGTGTGCTGGACCTGTTTGATTGAATGCAGTGTTATCTAAAATTATCTCCTTGTAATAAAAAAGCTAATTTTGAATTGTCTTCTTTATGGTAAGCAGTTATGTTTATTAAGATATAGTTTTAGTCAGTTTTACTTCTTTCTTTTATGATTGGGGTTCATCATATCCTTAGCACTTTCCAGCTTTTTAAAAAATAAAGTATTCATTATATATAGGTGGGATCCTTCTGAGTATCCTTTGGTTTCTCATTATCTAATCCTGGACCATATTTTCCAACATTTTTCACTGTCCTCCATTTCTAGGTGACTTATTTAATGGCCAATACCTTCTGTGACTCCTGAAGTCTAAGTGCTATGATGCATGAATCTAGAAATTCCTACCTCTAGAAATAAGGCTAACTGATGGACTAAGCCCCCGAGTAGAATTTGATTTGTTACTTACTGCATAGTGAAACCACTCGTACAACCTCTATTTTGGAATATTCCCATCCTAAGAAGCAACATTGGTGTTAAATGTAGCATATTTTAACTTTGCTATATTTGCTTGTCCCTAGTTAATAATTTGCTTTGAAGTAAGGCAGCTAAGTGGTTTAGTAGTGGATAGAGTGCTTGTCATGTAGTCATGTTCAAATTCAGCTTTCAACACTTAGCTGTGTAAAACTGGGCAAGTACTTAACCTCCCTTAGACTTAGTTTCCTCATCTTTGAAATGAGGATAATAATAGTACCTACTGCCCAGCGTCATTGTAAGGATAAAATGATATATTTAAAAAGCTCTTTGCAAGCCTTGTATTGATACATAAATACTAGTTATTATTATTACTATGATTATAATAATAATTATTCTCAGTAGTTTATAACTGCTCATAACCTCTTAGCTGACCTTTCAAAAATGCAAAAATTGTGGTTTGGTTTTTTTTTTTTTTGCTACCACTTCATGATTTTTGAGAAAAGCCCTCCCTTTTAAGATCATAGTAGTTTCTTCCAAAGTCATTTTCAGAATAATGATTAACATTTCTACTGGACAGGCCTCCCACACTGAGATAACAGCTACCTCCCATGATTACTGAATTTGTGTCATCCTTAGACTGATCATGAGAAACTTCTCAACACAGCTCTTCCTTTCAGATAAGTCGCTTATAGTGGAGGTGACTGAGAGTGTTGAATTTGTGCTAATGATTAGATATCCAGGAAGTTTTTATGAGTTCCACCATGTGCACCCTAATAAAAACAAAGCTTTTTTTTTCTATATAATTAGGGGGAATTCAGGGTCAAATTACACTCTGCTGAACATGTACTGGTATCAAAGATTGCTGATAAGTGTTCTTTCTGAAAATTCTTTGTTGCTTACCTGACTGCCTTTCCTCCTCAGACACAAGAGTTGATGAGGGCTTGTTTCAGGGCCAGGATCATTAGAGGTTGTCCATTATCTTGGGATCCAAACAACTTTGTTCTTTCATAAACTTCAATTGGATTTTGTATCAAACTCTGTTTTCACTTTCTAGTGACACTGGCAAAACATTATATAACCATTTAATTAGAGAGCATTCACTGCTAAATATTGAAGGAAAAGCAGAAGAGATGGATAATCTCTCCATCTTTGGAAATTATACTCCTATACACAGGACCCTCCCCTTGTATCCATCTCCATGTTGAGGTCATATTATTAAGACATGTATTGGCTTTAGTTGGAGGAGCTTTTCAAGTTTTTCAAAGAATTAGTTATTTCTTTACTCTTTGCAACATATGTTGGTATATGTTGTTATTTTCATGATAGTCCTTTTATCTTGAGCACCTCAAGAAAAGATGATAAAGTATTACATATAATCAAGTTTCTTGTTGCCCTGGAGCATAGGATGAAACCAACTCTGCTGAATCCTTGGCTAATGTCTCTGAGGAAAATGTGCAAGCCGTCTCCCTCTTAGCTTCAGTTTGTGTCTTTCAGTTTCATGTATAGAGGTGAGATTCCTTTAATCATGTATCAAACAGGTCATTGGTCAAAGATTTTACATTTAAGAGTGCCAGCCATTAAATTAATGTCTATAAATGGTACAAAACCTGTGTGACTCCTTGTATCTTTTGTGTCCTTTTTTGCTATTCTTCCACCATTACTGAAAAAGCAGAAGGCAATCATGGAGGACTGAGGGCCATTTTGGACTTTTAGCCTGTTTCATGAGTTGCTGTGGTCAAAGAATTTATGGTTTAGTTGCCAACTTGCTGGTGATGAGCTAGTTCACAGGTAGCAAACAAAATCTGCCACTGATCATGTAGTTTAAAGCCTTTCAGACTTGGTAGAATTTCCCGTAACTTGTGCTCCATCAGCATAGATTTTGAGAACTCAAGGTAACCTGTGCTCCATCAATGATGCAACCTGGAAGTAAGACTCCTCTGGATGTTTCTCTTACTCTAGCACAGCCTCTAAGATGGCATGATCACTACTCTTACTAAATCCTTGTTATCTCCACTTCACCAACCGATTCTTCTATTCTGGGCAGAACAGGGTCCAGAATTGCAGTTGCTTCTATTATTTCCTCCATCTTTGGAAAGATGTCATTATCAGCAAGACAAATACGCACACATGTCACCAGCGGCTTGCTCACTTCCCTCTTTCCCAAAATATGTTCTTTCCAAAAGAAATCAATTCCTAACATTTAAAGAGTTTTATGAATGTGAGTCATTACTGCTATTGGTTGAAATGCCTTTAGTTAACAAAACATTTTCTACTTACATTTATACTGAAGCCAAGTGTATATTGTATGTGAATTATTTCTGTCCCTATTTCTCAGCCGAGAAAGCTGTCTGGGTTATGTGATGAAGAAATGACGCTACAACCATAATTACTCTCTTTCCTTTTTTTTGGTAAAAGACCAGGTGTTCCTTTCCAATGTATACAACATTTGTATCTAGGGGTTGAGAATGCTGTGTCACAGCATAGACATGATGATCCAAAGGATACTTGTGCCCTTAACCTCTGATGAGAAATTACCTGGGGGATAGCTTGGTGTAGTACACAGGTTCCTAAACTGTTTTGTTCAGGGACCCCCTTTGGCAGTCTAATAAAGCCTAAGGACCCCTTCTCAGAATCATGTTTTTAAATGCCTAAAATAAAATACATAGATTGTGAAGAAAACCAAAAGAAATATAGTTATCAAAATATTTAAGAAAAGAACAAGCTCAGGGACTCCAGTTTTAGAATACAAAAATCAGAAAGGCCTGGCTTTGAATCTGTCTCTGATATATACTTATTGTGTGACTCTGGACAAGTCACTTAATTTCTCAGTGACCCAGGTAACTCTCCAGGGCACAATATACATTGATAGAGGAAATTTCCTCATTGGGAGTTCCTATACCAATGAAGTTACAGATTTGATGCAAAAAAAAAGGATATAATTTTGTTATTTTAGTTTAGAGGCTTAATACTATCTAATTTTTGAAAAGTAAAACTCCAAGATCTATAATCTTTAATGTTGGTTGTGTAAAGGGTGAGGGCGGCCCTATTTATCTCAAAGGATGTTACAAGGTATTAAAAAAAAATCCACTCCCCAAAATGAATTTTAGTTGACAAAAAAGCCATTGTAAAGAAAAGGAGAAAGCCATCAAATCCAATGAATAATGATAGAATTACACAGCTTTCAAGGTGTTCTAATAGCAGGGGGCCATTTAGCACCCTGCAGACAAACTGTAGCAGCACCAAGAAGAGCCTTTGTTTTTGGTGTTCCACTGACATGGTTGATACTCTTCATGCTAGGAATCATTGTCATAAGGACTAGTCTGCAGTCCTAGTAGCTCATAAAATACCTTTAAGACCAATTGCAGACACTGCTTTTGTTTGTTTGTTTGTTTGTTGTTTGTTTTTTTTTTTTAGGCAATTGGGGTTAAGTGACTTGCCCAGGGTCAATACAGCTATTAAGTGTCAAGCGTTTGGTCTGAGGCCGGATTTGAACTCAGGTCCTCCTGACTTCAGGGCCAGTGCTCTAACCACTGTGCCACCTAGCTGCACCCAGACACTGCTTTTGAAGGAGATTAGTTCATCATCTTACAGGAGGTAGCTAGGTGGCTCAGTGGATAGAGCATGAGTTAAAATCTGGCCTTAGATACTTACTAGCTGTATGACCCTGAACAAGTCACTTAACCTCTGTCTTAATCCATTGGAGACAGAAATAGCAAATTACTCCAGTATCCTTGCCCAGAAAACCTCATGGACACCTCAAGGGGTCACAAAGAGTCGTACATGACTGAAAAACAAAAACAACATCAGTCTATCATCTTATTATTAATGTATGGCCTATCATTCATTGGATAATCAAGACATCTAAACTTATATTTATTCAGTCAAGCACATTCCATTTAGGAAGCTTCAAATGGGCCTAACATCACTTATCTAGTTTTGGCAAGAAAATTCAATAAAAAGCTTTAAATAGCTATTTTCTCAAGCACTCTTCTCCATTTAAAACAGAAAGTCTTTAAGTCAAGGTGGTGCACTGTGCCTTCAAGGTACCAAGAACACCAGAGGAATTTCTCTATATATAGGGTTGACCCTCTATGGAAAATTAATGGCAAAATATGGACAAAAGTTACTCAGAATGAGAATATGTGGAGGGTCTTCAAGATGCCTGGATGGATGGAGTATTCACAACTCCAATACTAGATCATAGGTTTTTTTAAGGGTAACCCCAAGCATGTTATAGGTAGAAGATTGCTCACCTTAGCAAGAAGATAATTTATTAAAAAAAGAGAATCCTGATTTTTTTAAACCTGAACTATATAAGGAAGATAATCAGCTCTGCTCCTCACTACTAAAGACTGAACATTAGGAAATACACTTAAATTGCAGCAGAAAAAACTCAAATTAGCAGTTAGCATGAAGTATGGTAGAGTTGTTTAACATTGCAGAATTCATTATGAAAACTCAAATGAATAAACATATATGCAGCACTTTGCAAATCTTGATATGCTAAATAAATGCTAGTTATTACTTTCCCAGAGACCATTTGGAGGGAACTAGATATGTCATTTAAAGAAGGTTTCATTTAGTGTAGTCCTGCCTGAAGTCAGAAGATGATTATGAGTCTGGCATACTAGTTCATAGTGCCGTTACCTCAGAGACCACCTAATCTAGCCCCCTTGTTTTACAGATGAGGAAAGAGAGGTTCAATGAATTTAAATGACTTGCTCAAGATCACATAACTAGTAAGCATCTGAGGCAAAATTTGAACAATGACTTTTTGACTTCAGACCAGATTTCCATTGCCCTGCTTTCTCCTAGAGTCTTTGCCAGGCTTCTATTTCTATGATTCTATCTATTGTCGTCACAGAATTTCAAAGTTGGCCTGGTCTTTGTGGGCCATCCAGGACAAACTATTAGAAGAATATCCTGCCCAACACACCAGAAAGTGTTTAGCGAGCCTTTGTTTGAAGATCCCCATTGATACTTACTCCCTCTACCCCCATCACCAGATAGCTTATTTCACTTTTGAGCAGCTTTCTTATGAAGTTGTGCTTGACATCAAGCCTAAATTTCCTCCTTTGCTACTTTAATCCCTGTTACTCCTAGTTCTTTCAAAGTCCAAGCAGAACAAATCCAACGTCTTGCATTTGACAGTCCTTCAAATACTCAAGGTGTCTCCTCTGAGTCATCTGTTCTCTAGTCTAAACATCTCTAGTTCCTTCAACTGGTAGTTCACACCCTAAAAAAACAGTTTGATAGAAGCCAGTCAATACTAAACAGAAAGGAAAAATGAGGAAATGTCCTAATAAAACATTTTCATTGACTTCAGTTGAAAAGATTTCCCATTACAAAGTGTCCTTCTTGGTTGGGTATGGGAATTCACAACTTTGCCTGCCCTTATCTATTTCAAAGAGCCTTAAGCGCTAAATTGGAAAAGCAAACAAACACACAAACCAACCACATCAGAGTTTGGTTGTATGGCATTTTTAATAGTAACAGGAAATAAAAAAAATGCACAGCAAATTGCAGCAATGCAAGTGTTGATTGCCTACAAAAATATTGTTGACAATGCAGCCAATACTTTTTCTAGTCAATGAAATGTTTGTCATATGTATCAGGATACCTTTAAGAGGCCTTCTTCCTGATAAGAAATAACAAACCAAAAATTCTTACTAAAGCCCAAGGGGAAGGGAAGATTGAGGCATTGAGTTTGGGAGTTCATTCTGATCATTAAAACAATACAGTACGTTAACTGAATCTGACATGGATTGAACTTGTTCAATCAGTGATGGTGTTGGAATTAACAATCTCAGTTTTCCTTTTCACTGATTAGTTTCCTGCTACCAGTGTGTAAGTCAGCGGCCTCTAAAAAGTCAGCCCCTCCAGGAAGAATTCTATCCTACATTATGCTTCTATTCTCATGATCCAGTTGTCAGCTCTTTCCAGTGATCTTCATACTTTATGTGTTTATTTAGCAACCAATCCAGGAATTAGCTTTCACCACGTTAACCACGTCTTCCTTCTCTACATCATACTTATAGGCTTTTGGTCCTGAAAAGAAGTGAATGTAACCTAAAAGAGACAAATTGAAAGTTTGGTAACAATAAAAAAAATGGGTTAAGAGTATGCAAATGAGAGCATTAGTAATATTTCTAAAAGTGGTACTGCTTTAGTGGGCAATTGAGAATTTATCAGGTGGCATGTTGAGTAAACTTTTTTGGCTGGCTTTTAATGCTTATAATAATCTGGGCTCATCCTATTACTCTCCAAGGTGACCCTTCTGATCTAGTATGGCTGCTCTATCCAATGTCCCCTTCCCATACCATAGTAGAAGTAATATTACAGCCTTTATTCACTTCAATTCTATAAGCATTTATTAAATGCCTACTACATGCCAGTAGCTATGTGGCACATTATAGAGCACTGGGCTTGGAATCAGGAAGACTTATCTTCCTGAGTTCAAATCTGGACTTAGAACCTTACTATCTGTCTGGACAAATCACTTAACCCTGTTTGCCTCAGTGCTCATGTGTAAAGTGAACCAGAAAAGGAAATGGCAAGCCATTCCAGTATCTTTGCTAAGAAAACCCCAAATAGGGTCATTTAGAGTCAGATACACTGAAAAATGGCTCAATTGAACTACATGACAGATATTATGCTAGGTACTGGGGATATAAGTAAAAAAAAAATCAAACAGTCCTAGAATTGCAGAATCATGAAATTTAAGAGTTGGAAAGAATCCAGTGGCCAAGAAGTCCAACCCGTAGATAAAAGGAAGTACTGTTATAAAATACCTGACGAGTGGTCAACCAGCCTCTGCTTGAAGACCTCTGAGCAGGAGGAACCCACTACCTCTCCAGGCAGGTTATTCAATTTTTGGGCAGCATTAATTGTTAGGAAAATTTCCCAACATCAAGCCTCAGTTCACCTCTTTGCAACTTCCACACAAGGCTCTTGAATCAGCCTTCTGGGGCCAAACAGAACAAATCTTTAGACTTGTTAGGACTTTAGAACAAGTCTTTTCCCTCTAGTCCCTTTGACCAAATATATATATATGAAGATATATAAATACATATATGTGTATATATGTATATGTATGTATGTGTGTATACATATGTATATGCAGATATTATATCATATATAATATGTTATATTATAGCTTATACTGTATTCTACTCTGTGCCTTTGCTCATATGATTGCCCTTGTATATGACCCCAATAAAATCTATTCCACTTATACATTCCCTAACCATATCCTAACTATTCTTCAGGGCCCAGTTCAAATCTTACCCTGTAAATGAAGTCTTCTGCTGTTCCAACGTATATTGATCTCTCCAAATGGGAGATTATTAACCCTGCCATTTGGGAAAGGAAGGAAGTGAGGGGAGGGGAGTGACTTGCCCAGGGAAAGGAAATGACTTGCCTAGTCACTTGGATAATAAATAACAAACCTAGGATTTGAAACCAGGTTCACAGATCCAAATCCAGTGTCTTTTTGCTGCTGTATCATATTGGAGTCACAGTTTTTCATCAGTGCTTTCTGCCTTCCCAGTCTTCCTTCATATCTCAGCTGAAGTCTTACCTTTTCCATCTCCCTTAATATTAGTGCCCTCCCTTTGTGAATTATCCCTTATTTATTCTGTATGCAGATTCTTTGTATGTAGTTGTTTACATGTTTTCTTCCCTATTAGACTGTGTGTACTTTGAGAACTGAGATGGTCTTTTGCCTTTCTTTGTATCTCTAATGCTTAGCACAGTACCTGGCACATAGTAGGTGGTTCATAAATGCTAGTTGACTGATGATATGGTGTTTTGTGCTGTATTGTTCTTTAATTGTCACATTTATGCTAGTTTTTCTCTGATAGACATTTAATTTAAACATATCTTCATTTTTGAGTAATCTCCCCCTTCCTACCAAATAAATGATCCTTTATAATAATTTTTTTAAAGAGGGGAAATCAAAGCAGTTCTGATGAGTATTTCCAATTAAGGACAGGGCCTGTGAAAAATATGAAAAACTTGAATTCATATAATGGAAGGTTTGTAAAGCAGTTTTCTGAAAATGATTCCCTGAGGTAAGTAGTTCAAGTAATATTATATTAATGTTACATATGAGGAAACTGAGATTTGGGGAAATGAAGTAAATTAGCCAGGGACACATAGCTATTAAATGTCTGAGGCAGGGTTCAAATGCAAGGCTCTTGATTCTCTAAGTCCATTACTCAGCTATCAACTCCGCCATATTTTCTTATACTTTGGAACTATTGTTCCCATCAATTAAATATTGGTTGACTTATTAAAAGAATTTGCCCTTCTTGAGCTTTTCCAGAAGCAGAGACAGAGCAGGAGGGCCAAACTATCCCCTGATTCTGTGTCAAAGAGTCTAGCATCCTAGGGGCCTGGCCAGCTCTCTGAGAACCAGTCTTGTGCTAAGCAGAGCCTAGAGCCTTAACCTTTTTTGTTATTTACTGCTTTGGCAGTCTGGTGAAACCTATGGACTCTTTCTCCAAATAATGTTTTTAAATGCATAAAATAAAATACATATGATTGCAAAGGAAACCAATTATATTGAAATACATATGTAATTTTTCAATACATTTTCATTGAATGTCTGAAATTCTACTCTAAAAATATCTTTTTCTGAAATGGTATCTAGCTCAGGTTTGATAAGGTACTCACCATTCACTTCAACAGCAGCGTCTATTTTGCCAATTATTCCTGGAAATTCTTCTTCAATGTTCTTTGGGTAATCTTTTTCCATTTTCCTTTTTACTTCATCATAGCTAGAAGAATGAAGTATTTCACAAATAAAACATATTTATAGGGCCAATAAAATCAATCCCAAAGCAAGACCACTTTGATTATTGACAAGTAGCTCCTGATACAAGACTTCTATCTATTTAACTAATGACATCTCTTGTTTTCATATCTGTCATTTAAATATAAGGCTAAAATTTGCAAACCTCTCTGTATCGATACCTCCTTTGATTCCCACAATGCACTGAGAAGGAAGTAGAGTGTGCATTACTTTACTTATTTTACAAATAATAAAACTCAGATTCTTAGAGGTTAAATAATCTTTTCAAAGCCTGTCAGTGAAGACTTAACCACAGGTATTCTCATTCCAAATTCATTATCTTTTTTTTTTTTAAAATACCGTTGTTTCCTGCAAGTCTTGTAACAGTAACAAAGAATGGGAAATGAAGATAACCCACCAGGGTTTATTCTTAATGAACTCATGATAGATAGTTTGTGGTAATAACCAATTTCTTTTCCAAATGCTCACTAACTACTTCCTTAATAATGTGTTCTAGAATTTTGCTAGGAATATTCAAGAGGCTAACAGGCTTTTATAATTTGTAGTATTACTTGGATTGGACAACAGGACATGAAGATTCTTATGATACTCCATGTAGTTTTCATTGCTTTGTTAAGGATTTAATTAATTAATTTTTTTTTTGTGGAACAACCTATTGACTTTTTTTTATCTTTATATCATAGTTCCCAGTTCAGACTGAACTCTCCCTTGTGACAAAGAAAACTAAGAAAAATCATCTGATTCTATCTGTGATCATATCTGACAATGTATACCATATTCTATGCTTTTTTTCAAGACAAAACCAATATGTTTTATTATCCATTCCTTGGGATCTCATTGGCTTTTCAATTATTCAGAGTTCAGCTTTCTTTTAGTGATCTTTTCATTTGCATTGTTGTAGTCATTGTTCATATTGTTCCCATGGTATTGCTTATTTTGTTCTAATTAGTTCTGATAAATCTTCCCATATTTCTCTGAATTCTTCATATATGTAACTTTAACTGCACAATAATATTTTATAGCATTCATCTGTTCTAGGTTTTTAAGCCATTCCCCAATTAACAGGTAACTACTTTGTTTCTAGTTCTTTACCAATATAAAAAGTGCTGCTATGAATATTTTTGGCATCTATTAGAATTTTGTTTTTGTTTTTTACTTTTTTGAGAGCATTTGCCCAGGAATAGAATCATTGGGTGGAAGAATATGGACTGCTCATAGTTTTCTAGCTATAAGCTGGCCATTGTAGTTCTGATAACCTTGATATTTTTTCTTTTCTTTTTAACCGTGGTTTTCTGATTACCCTCAAAATCATTGGGCAGGAACTTAGCTAACTTTAGAAATAGGCAAGCTCTGTGCATTTTCATGGCAGAAGTGGGAGACATGTTAGCAAACATTGCCCCTATTATTCATCTATCCCCAAAGGGTTGCTTTGCTTGCTACTGCTTGAAGTTATTACATTACTTTATTGAACTTAAGTTCATGAAAATGCCCCCCCAGAATATCCAGGGTTTTCATGATGGGTTGGGTTTTGGGGGAAGATGTATGGGGGAGAAGTATATTTGAAACTCCTTGAGGAGACTAATTTCCAACAACTTGATGTTCTGAGAAAAAAATGAGCTAAATAGTGAAAAGCATAAATGAAAAAGTATATATCTTCACCAAATGTAGTGTAGGGAGACAATGAGGTTTTTTTCATTGGCTAAAATATAACACCAAAGGAATGAGGCTTCGTTGCTGACAGATGATTGGTGAAAGTAGGATTAGGCGATTAGGTGACCAGAGAAAAATGACCTTGCCTCTTGAGTTTAGCTTTTGTTGAAAATTCACTTTCATCCTAATCCAGAAGAGATTTTAGGATTATCTAAATTTGTTAGATAGCTATCTGTGACAGAAGGCTGCCAATACCTAGATATAGGGGTCCAAAAGAAAGCACAATCTTATCCTGGGGGCATTCTACATTTTGTTAGCTTGGTATGGTGGATACATTAAAGAACTGGCAGTCTGTCCTTTGGGGAAGAGGATCATCTCTTTGGAGTCACTAAATGCTAGTGGGTGTCCCCAAAGAGATGAACTCAGAAACTGGCAGTAGTGAACCATGACCAACAGGGACTAGGTACTCAGTAACGAACAGCAACCAAGAGACTATCTGAAACCAAGAGAGCAGCTCTCCCATTAGCTAATCTGAGGTCAGTGAAGCAACACCCAACAGAGAGAAAATGTCTAGTAGTTACCAGTAGACAATTTGAGACTATTAGGGACAAGAAAAGTAACTTACCCACCACAGATATCACACCCAGTAGGGAGGGGTCCCAGTGAGAGAAGCTTGATGACGCAGCCAGTACACATCAGTAGTCAGCACTAGAGACATGTCTTGACCTGTGTCCTGGCTACAAATATTTCCTCTATGTTTGTGCCTCATGCATGACCCCTCTGTGTATCCTAAGCCCACTGTTGATGGTGAAGTTTATATATTATGGTATAATGTGGCCCAGGATTATGGGGGGATGTTTTTTTTTCTTACTATGCTATTTCATCAAATACCTTTGTTTTGTGTTAACTATCAGGAATAACAGAGATAGTGAGTTGATCCATAGGGGTATCAGTTGGGATGCCTTTTTGAGAAACAATAGTAATATGGTACTATTGATTTGATTGCAGAGCCCAAAACAAAGTAGAAGGGTGTGTGGGGGGTAGTTTTTGTTGTTGTTGTTTGTCCTTTCTCCAAGAGGACCATGACATCAGGAAGATGATGCTGTGACTTGCAAATGAATTGGTTTTATCTGAGGGAGGGCTGTGCACAGTTACCAGCCTCACTTTCTCCTCTGGCGCCACCTGGGTCCAGTGGCAAAATATAGATCAGGATAACTGGAGATGGTTGTGCATGCGTGGGGTAGGTTGGGGAGGATAGGTGCAGCCACAGGGCAGACAGTCAGATCAATGAAATGAATTGTTGAATAGGATGGGAAATATAGTCTGATCTGGTGGTTTGAGACCAGCAAAATATACTGTATTAGTTAAGTTTGCATTCACTTACTCATCAGTCAAGACAGCTTGATCCAGGTCAGGAATTTCAAAGCTAAGTAGATTAACTACCTTGATAGACCTTTATCTGGTGATCTGGACTGGAGGTGCGGAGAAGTTGCAAGGAAGATGGCAAAATGACTGGGCTAGACAAATGGATGGGATATGAAGCAAGATCTGGGCTGGTTTTCTGGAGCCACTTAAGTATAGAGGGCTAATTTAGTTAAACTAGATGATAAGCTCCTTGAAGGCAGGTAAGATATAAGGTTTTTTTTTTCAATTTTCTATCTCTAGCCTAGAAGATTGCCTTGCTAATAATAGCTGTTTCATGAATGATTGTTGAATCAAAGTGTAGAGAGCACTAGTAGATGACAAACAAGTACAGAGAGAAAGTGGAAGGATGCCAGAGACAAAAACTTCACCTATTCCCTGATTTCATCTGGAGAATTCATTCAGGATACAGCAGAGGTCCTAAGAGGAAGAACTTAAGTTTATGCTTTTAGTACTACAATTCAGGTACATTATAAGTGAAATGGGATTTTATAGTCTCTCCTGGGAACCTAACTACCACGTATCAATTTATTTCTAGGAGCAAAAGGTCTCATGATGGCTGGTAACTATTGGATACACAGTCTCTGTTGAACTTTACTCCATTATATGTACTAGCTTCCAGGTCCATCCATATCTTTAGGACCACCTGCTGGTCTTCTGAGCACCTGCTGGCTAGATCAGAGTGGCTAGAACATCTCTCAGGAAGGCAGGATGATAATTTTTCAGTTATAGAGAGCATAAAGCAAAAGCCATGCACAATATTACCAGAATAAAAGTAACTTTTCTTTTAGACCCTTATGTAATGGCATTGTAGCCCTATATGACCAGCCCTAGATAATATGGTCATGTGTGAATTACTTGGGACAATTTTTTTCAACAGCAATGGTCATGCATGTGTACTTGCACATGCATCTGACTTTGACCTTCAAGAAGAAAGCAGAATGAGCTGGTTTCCCATCTTTTGGTTTTGTTGGTCAAGAGCTAGATTTTGTGCTATGCATTGGTGTTTCATTGCTGTCTTTTGTCATGTTTTGAATTCTGTTATTTCAAAGAATGGATATTATTCCAAGGAAATGTACTTGAAGCTTTTAAGGAGCATACTTTAGTGACTACTATAGACATTGTAGCAATGGTTGGTGTAAGGAAGGCAAATGTTTCAAACTTCAATCAAAGAAAAAAAAGCTCTTGCCATGGTCAAGAAAGAAAAAGATAGAAATACACAAGACTGGAAACAGATAATTTTTACTGATAAACTCAATTTCATCTAAGACTATGCCCAAAAATTTGTCATAAGAGATTCAAATTAGCCCGTAAATCTTGGAATCTTCTTTTAACTGTAAATCACCCAGCCTCAAAAGTTACTAGGGGATTTTTTTACTTCTGGTGGACCTGGAAGTCTTTTCCCTACTGGGGAAATGATGAACTCTGATAAATAGGTTGATATACTGTGAAGCAGAATTGTTGCTAAATTATGGAAATTTTCAAATGGAAATGAAATAATGGAATATTACAACACATCCTTGCACCATGCCACATGTCGTAAAAGGTTAAGAAATGTATCTAAGAGATGGAGATAAATATACTTTAGTGGCCTGGGAATCAACTTGGCTAAAATCTCACTGAAAATCTATGGGTCATAATAAAAGTTAGATGTGGGAAAATGAAATCTTTGTCAAATGTATGCTTAATGTCCAATGTGTTATGTATAGTTTCATGATGAGGAATTTAAGATTATATGACAAAAATTTGAAAACTCAATTAAACAATATGTAAAACAAGTTAATGTAATAAGAGGAAGTCATAGTCCATATTAAAATTTTTTTAAAGATGTAAAAAAGTGTACAGTTCATTACATAAGTAAAAACATTTAATTATTTTACTTTGTCCCAAATGATTTGTCTACCATTACAGTGGAGTTGAATATTCACAAGATCCTCTGGCTTAGCTTGAAGATGAATTTTCAACAAAACATAAGCTCAGGAGGCAGTCATTCATTGTTTTCTGGCTACCTAGCTGGCATTCCTGCCCCTTCCATGAATATATGTCAATCCAAAACCCTATCACATTGATACTGTTTTATGTACTTCATTTTCTTGTACTCCATTTGATGAAGTTTAAATATACATTTTCCTAATTATTTATTTCGTAATTATTAATTCAGTTCAGTTTTCCTCTTTGCATCTAGGAAGCTGCTGAAACTCAGTTTCTCAAGTGGCTTCAAAGTTAATCTAAAACATCTTTGTGAAGTTATTCAAAGTAGATCCAGATTAAAAGACACGGGACTAGCCATTATACGAAAGACAAATGAGCAGGAATGAGAAAACAATGACTTGAATGAGGAATTAGAGAGGGACAGAAAACTCAGGGTATTTTGTGCATTGAAATAAATTTATTTAAATTTAAATTGTTACTAAGCAAGTTTAGTTGGTCATATTGGTGTTCAGTGTCAGGCTCTTACTAAAGCATTACATAATTATAAAAAAGGAAAATGTCCTTCCATTTCTGAATAGCTCATTCGTACACTAGAACTTGAGGAACCCTCCAAAATTTGAGACAACGTGGATTGAAGTTGGATGGGCACCTCAAAAACCCACAATGGGATAGAACAAAAGGAACTGAAGTGACAAAGAAAGCTTCACTAGAAATTCAAAATGCATAGAAACCAGATGAACAAACAGATGTATGATCACAGTTTATGTGCATATGATTCAAGGTTTTGCAAGTGAAGGGAAGGAAATATTCAGAAAAGAGAAGAAAAAGGCTTGACCTCAGAAAATAGCAGCTTGATGCCAAGAAATAAACTGTCCAATTCTGATAAAGAAAGGAATTATTGCTTTGAAAGCAGTGGCAATTTTCTGGACCTAACATACGTTCATTCAGATATATTCAATCCTATTTTATAGGAATGAGTTTCAGATGAAATTTTGAAGAAGCAAATTCTCACTGACTGAGAAATTGTAATTCATTTGTCAGAACTGGATATAGAGATTTCATCCTCTGATTCGATGTCTTAAAAATACAATTTTGATTCATTTTTTTTCAGTGCTTGGTCCCAGGGTACAAGACTTCAGTCAAAAGTGGAAAGTAGATATAGTCTGCATTGAGAATCCTCCGAGGTCCCCTGTTAGTGCCCCCTTCTCAGTCCTGCCTTACCACTCTCTCCATCTTGCATTTTGGAGTTGCCTTGCCTACTGTGAAGGGTGGCTGGTCTGTTTTGTAGCTTAATATGGTGTCTTACCCTGAGGCACTTGCATTCTATTGGAAGGTATCAAAATCTCAAAGAGTAAATCAATGAAGGGGTTTTGAGACCTTTACATTCAGCCAAGGAGATATTTTTGGTCAAGAAAAGAATTTGGATGCTTCCTAGCACCTTCAGCTTGCATTCCGTAAATTTCATAAGGTATTTCTTCAGGTATTTAAAATTTTTAATCATAAGGCCAGCTACTCTTTTTTAAAGCTATAGTCCTCTAGTTCCTTACCATCATAATTCTTGGATGTTCAATGTAGGACGAATGGTGGCTCTGGAGATTCAAATCTAGCTTTGATTGCCTACTACCTGTGTGACTTTAGGCAAGTCATTTAGCCATCCTGGGCCTCATTTTTCCTGACTGTAAAAATGAGGGAACCGTATGAAATGGCCTCTGAGATCCTTCTCATTTTAGAGTCTATGATTCCATGCTTTTGTTGTTCGTTCATGGCATTTTTTTTTTTAGGCAATTGGGGTTAAGTGACTTGCCCAGGGTCACACAGCTAGTAAGTGTCAAGTGTTTGGTCTGAGGCTGGATTTGAACTCAGGTCCTCCTGATTTCAGGGTCTGTGCTCTATCCACTGCACCACCTAGCTGCCCCCGTTCATGGCATTTTTAAAACCTATTTTTCAAAGCACAAACAAAAAGGATTTAGGTAACTTCAAAACAGCAGATTAGTAGCTAAATAAGTGATGGGTGAATTGGAGAAGATGAAACTTTAGGTTCAAACCCTAAGTCTTTTGCAGTTCACAATTCCTTTCCAAAGTAGGATAGGCTGTTTATGAACATGGTAGGTTCTCCTTCCTCAGACAGAGACTGGATAACTACTACTCCATGATATCATAAAAGAGATTCCTTTTTTAGGAACATATAGGATTAGATGGCTCTGAAAATATCACCAATGATTTTATGAGTTCACAATCTCAGCTCTAATAATCGTCAACTCAGTCTTTCAATAATTAAATCGAATTGAATATGTGAGTTGTTCTAGGCCCCATGACTACTGAGGGATATGACATTTCTCTCTTCTCAGGAAATTATTTGTTTGAATAATGTGAAATGTGTAACATAGCAGGGCATGGTCAATGAGGGCAAGAGATATGGAAGAAATGAAACCAAGGTAAGAAAAGGATTGTAAGAAGGGTATTTATTAGAATATGTTCAGAGTAGCAACGCTTTTGGCCAAGTCAGATAGAGGAGGAAGCAAAAGATAGGAATAATATAGGGGGCAAGATGACACAATGTAAAGAGAATCATGACTCTAGAGTCAGAAGAACTAGGTTAATATTTGACTAATGTTATGTCTGTAACATTGCAAAGAACAATACTACGTTTGTGATAGTAGGCGAATTATCTATCCTCTCTGAGCATCATTTTCCTCATCAGAAAAATGGAGGAGTTGGACGACATGGTCTCTGTGGCCCCTTACAGTTCTAAATCAATGATATCATGAATTTACATTTATTCAGGGTGTCCTGAAAGTCTCAGTGCAATTTTAAGCTTTAATAGCTTTTAGCTCTTAGCTGTTTTCAGCTATTAGTATTTTTAGGTTTGCGATCTATCTTCTTTGTAAGGAAAAATTTTTGTCCTGTTTAAAAGATGAGTAAACAGAATGTTTGAGTGACTTGCCCACTGACTATCAGTCAGTATCAGAGCAAGGTCTCGGAAACAAGTCTTCTGACACCCAGAGCAGATTGGACAGGAATCTCAGGCATCAAGATTTTCATCAAAGGTGAGGAGGTGATTAGATTTAAATAAAGAATACATGCATTTAATTTAAAAAAATTAAACTAAAACAAAATTAAAATTAAATTTAAAAAATTAAATTAAATTAAAATTAAATTAAAACATTAAATAAAAATAAATTTAAAAAATAAAAAATTAAATTAAAAAATTTAAAAATTACATTACATTACATTAAAATAAAAAATTAAATTAAATTTAAAAATTTTGAAAATTTAAATAAAAAATAAAAAATTAAATTAATTTAAAATTAAATTAAATGAAAATAAATTAAAAATGAAATTAATTAAATGAAATTAATTAAAAATTAAATTTTTAATGCAAATTAAAAAAACTTGTAGATACATAAAAGATTATTTGAATCCATTTTATGTGCTCCCTTTTAATTTTTACTCATGCCTTGTGGTATAATGGATAGTGTGAAGGACTTGGGTTAGGAAGACTTCAGTTTGAATCCTTACTCTACCATGTGTTAGTTACGTGATCCTGGCAAGTCACTTAACTCATCTGTGCCTTGAATTCCCTCGTCTGTGAAATAAGTGTTGGACTAGTTCTCCAAGGTCCCTTCCAGCCTAAATCTATGGTCTTATGATCCTATGACCAAAAACTGTATAAAGAAATGATTGATCTGTGGTGTATACAAATATCCTCTTGGTGGTGGTAGCATAGGTGGAGGGGACATTTTATTCATTATTTAATGTGGACAAATCTATAGCAATTGGATTAATGCCTACTAATGAGTGCAATTTGACTAGTTGTACCTTATTACTGTAGTACCTGGGATGATTTTCAGGAACTCATGGTATCATACACTCGTGTTTACAGTTTAATGGATGAAATGACTTCATTTTGTCAATGGTTTCATTCTGAGTGGATTTAACTATGTTCTTAGAATGCAGTTTACTTTGTTAGTTTCTGAAGTTTTGGTGTTCTCCATACCTGTAAATTAGGGCATAAAGTCACTTTCTCAGGAGGCTGGGAATGGAAGTGGAGGAATACGTCTGTTTATGTTTTGGGTTTGCCTGATGAAAATGTGGGAAGGTTGGAAAAGGGAGGTTCTCCTGATCAGACATCTGTAGTCAGTTCTTATTGGAAAATACAGCAGCAATGGAGGCTATTCTCTGGTGGGTTCCATTGCTCTGCCCTGCCAGTCTGCTCCTTCTGAAGTTATGATTGGGACTTCCTTCTCTTTAAGCTTCTGGTGTTACCACTCCATACATCTGTAATCAGAAACTCTGGCACATCTATAATGGGAAATTGTCTGAGGGTGTCTCAGTCACTGAAATAATTTGGATAGATTAGAAGTTCACCAGAAGTTCCATAACGACAAACTAAATAATTTCTAGTATTTAATTTCTTAGGTTCCTATTTTTTTGGATTAGATTTGCATGGGAACTGAGGAAGAGGGCTGGAAGGGAAAAAGGAGAGGGTCCTAGAGAATGAATTATGGGTCACAAAATTGAGTAATTCCTGATTATTTAATCTGGAGCTGTTAAATGAAAAGATGATATCTAGAGACCATAGGATATGTCTATTTCTAATGAGGCCCTATTAAAAATAACATTTTGAATGCAGGACAGCTCATTACCAGGGATATTGCTATAACTTATTCTGTACCTTCAAGCCTCAGGTCAATGTTCTGACATTTGTCTCCATTATTCTCTTTCTCCTCAATGGATAAAACTGGAGTGACTGGAAGAGTGAGTGTAAAGCAGAAAACTTTGGTGAGTAGCTATGGTGCAGTGTGAACATTGCTGTATGTGGAGTTGAAAGATCTGGGATTGAGTACTATTACCAACATTGATTAGTTGTGTATCTCTAAGCAACTCATTTATCCTTTCTGAGACTTAGTTTCTTCATTTATAAATGTAGTTTAAGAGTATTGGCACTACCCACCTCCTTACAGCACTATCTAAACGTGAGGTATGGGTGGTATTAGTTGTATGACACTGGGATGCAGTCACTAACTTCTATGAGCCATGGTTTCCTTGTTTTTCAATGGAATGGATTGCAAGACCATAAATTTAGAGCTAGAAGGGATTGTAGAGGTCATCCAGTCCAACCTTCTCAATTATTTTTTTCAGTTCAGGAAGTAGAGGCCCGGGTAAGTTAAGTAGCTTGCCCAAGGTCACACAGATAGCAGAAATCCAGACTACATAGGTCTCTTGTGAAGAAGACACTCTGTAAACCCTAAAGCTTTCTGTAAATGGGAGCTATTATGTGTTTTAGTTATATAATTTTGGCAAAGTCCCTAATCTGTTTGAGCCTCAGTAACCTCTAAGATGGGGATAATAATATTTTCATTATATCCCTTAAGGGGTTGTGAGAAAATTAAAAAAAAACTATAAAGCATTATATTAAGTGTGAAATTAATTTCTTCTCCTTTTTCTCCTTTTCTTCCACCTGCTCCTCCTCCTCCTTCTTGTTTCTCTTCTTTTTGTTTTTCTTCTTCTTTTCTTCTTCTTCTCCTTCTCCTCCTTTTTCTTCTTCTTCTTCTTCTTCTTCTTCTTCTTCTTCTTCTTCTTCTTCTTCTTCTTCTTCTTCTTCTTCTCCCCCTCCTCCTCCTCCTCCCCCTCCTCACGCTGTCTTCCATTCCACAGGGATTTCTCTCCAGGGTGACAAAAGCAACAAATGACTAACTGAATATAAAAATTCATGTGTCTGATGTCTGTCTGTCCATCCATCTATCTATCTATCTATCTATCTATCTATCTATCTATCTATCTATCTATCTATCTATGTCTCCAACAAGCTTTTTGATTCTAACAAATAATCTAGTCAAAACTCAGCAGCCAGTCTACAGCCACTGTAGTCTACAGTAACTGTAGACATGTTCAGAGGGAGGTGTCAGGTTTCCTTGGCTACTTAGGTTGCTTCCTGTGTGTACCAGTTGTGCGTGCCTCATTAAGATGCTACTTGTTAAATAAGGCCGACTAAAAAGTCACAATATTGCCTTTGGTGAGAAGGAGAATATACCATTTGCTCTGTCAGTAAATTTAATGTGTCTTCCAAAAGGGGAGACAGGAATAGCACAGATAATTGAAATCCACTAAGAATCCTCAAGCTTCGTTTTAGAAGATACATCCAGGATATCTTCAAACTTAGCCTTTTACTTGAAGAACTGACAAGTCACAGCAACATGTGAGTAGGAGTAGGGTAGGATGGATAGAGGACTTCTGGGCTCGGAGTCAGGGGACCTCTATTTGAATCACACTTCAGACACCTACTAGATTCATAACCATGGTCTAGTTATTTAAATTTTCAGATTCTCAGTAAAAAGGGGACATTTGCACTCTCTACTTCATAGGACTCTTATGAGGAAAGCATTTTACCATCCTTCAGGTGTTGTACAAATGTCAGTTGTTCAATGGTAACACTGAAGTGACCTCTCAGGACTTTGGGGCAGGAGAAAATGAAAGAGGAGCTGGACTTGGAGCCCAAGGAAAGAAGAGTGGGATTAATCCACCAGAAGGAGAATCAGACCCTTTATAATCAAACATTATTTTTGGCTTCACTTACTCTTTGTAATGAACAACAAAGAATGGACCTGTTCCTTTGTCTGCTTCTCGGCAAAGTCCACACTGAGGGGAGAATTGCTTAATGCTTGTGACTCATTGAATGTCAACACTGTGGTTTATACCCCCTTTCCCATAGAAATACATTCTGGGCTCAAACAGCCTGGGTTTATTTTTCAGAAAGGAAGGTCTGAGAAAGAAGTGGTGTGGTTTTGAGGTTTAGAAACAGATTAGAAGTCACAGCTTATGCCTCCCCATGGTACTGCTGATGGTACACTGGGCTTTTCTGTTCTCTGTGCTCTAGCAACTCCAAAATGGGGAAAATAATCACTCTCTAAGGGGAAGGATGGGAAGTATGTATTTATAGAGGATTTCTAGGCTATACAACAAGTAATAGATGATGGAATGCTGTGTCGTGCTTGGAAAGAGCATCAGGGTTGAAGGCAGGAGAACTGAACTCTGGCCTTGGTTCTGTGACTAAGTAGATGTGCAGTTTTGGAGAAGCCATTTCCATTCTCTGGAAATTGTAAAATGGAAATTCTCCTTCAATTGTAAAATGAGGAGGTTGAATTGGATTATTTCTAAGTTCTCTTCTAGCTTTAACATCTCATGGTTCTTTTTTGGTACTTTAAAGATTAATGATTTCTTCATGTGATGGCTTCCTCTATTGTCACAGATTACAAGCCCTGATAACTTAGAAAGTGGCTCTTTGAAGTTGTGGCCAAAAATTCCATTGCCCTGTGGCCAACCCAGCAACAAGTCTCTCTAGATTTAGCTATGTTAGTCCTGTGATGACAGGCATACTATTCACCATCATGTCTATTCTTGAAGTCTTTCCAGCTCATTAACCAACTAGAGTTTGCCCCTTACTGAAATAGTCTTTGAATCCAAGATCACCTATGTCCATGAGGCATCACAGGAAAACTTTAGTTGAGGTTAATGATTTTATGATTTATAAACATAACAGATGAGAACTCCAGGGCTGTAATTTAGGTCTCTTTTTACAATGACTTGCTGTTATCCCTCCTCTGCCTGTCTTTCACTCCAACGTATCTGAAGTCCTTATTACTGACCTATCCTTAACCTCTTCCATCTGGCTCTTGTTTGAGGTCTATGGAAAGGGTTAGGGGAGCATTGTCATCTTTGAGGAACTTAAGATGTTGTGAAAACCTTCCACATGCATTCTGTTTGGGCCGCAAGGCACAGGAGCATTGGGAATGTCTAACCTGTGTTGCATAGGCTCGTAGATTTAGAGTTGGAAGGCACCCTAGGATCCATCAAACCCTTCATTTTGCAGATGAAAGAAACTGAGGCACAGAGTTATCTTCAATGTTTTGCCCTGGGTCAAGATTCTAAGGTGGCATTTGAACTCAGATCTTCAAGTCTACTGATCTCTCCAATTATGCAGGGAATGAATGGATGCTGAGCCATTCATGTGGCCTGGGCTCAGCCCCTCCTGAATAATTTGATAGTGGAGCAGCCACAATGACTATGCAATTAACTTGTGCTCCTTAGAAAGAAAATAATTCATTGTGCTAGCTAAGATTTTGGAAATTAATAGTCTTGATTTATCAGCAATAGTTATAACTATATAAGTATTTGAAAGGCTGTCCAGTGGAAAAGGGGCCAGACTTGGTCTGCCTGAATCCAGTGGGAAGAATGGGTAAGAATGGGTAGATGGTGCAAAGAAGCAAACCTGTGCTTGATAGATGGAAAAAAGTTGCTAATAATTATAGTGAACCAAAAGAAGAGGCTGCTTAGGGAGGTAGTGAGTTCCCCATCATTGGAGGTCTTCAAGCAAAGACTTGAACATCCCCATCTGGGGATGTTGTAGAAAGGATTCTTCTTCAAATATGGGTTGGACTGAATGACCTATGAGATTCCTTTCAACTCTAAACTTCTGTGATTTGATTTTATTTATTTTGGGGAAGGTAGAAATTTGGACCTCTGATTTCTTCTATATGGAAAAAATGCCTCTATTGAGGCAGATTGGTAACTGTCTCCCCTTCCCCTTCTCCATTAGATCATGGGCTTTTTGAGAGCATGTTTTTGCCTTTCTTTGTATCCTTAGTGTTCAGCGCTAGAGTGGCTAGGTGGCACAGTGGATAGAGTACTGGCCCTGGAGTCAGGAGGACCTGAGTTCAAATCTAGCCTCAGAAACTTACTAGTTGTGTGACCCTGCGCAAGTCACTTAACTCTCTTTGCCTCAGTTCCTCATCTGTAAAATGAGCTGGAGAAGGAAAGGGCAAACCATTCCAGTAGCTTTGCAAGAAAACCCCTAGTGGGAAGATGAAGAGTCAGACATGATTGAAATGACTAAACAACAAGTGTTTAGCACAGTGCCTGGCACATAGTAGGTGCTTAATTAATGCTTTTTGAATTAATTTGTGTTATCTATCTAGAGAGTTACCTGGGGCTCTGAGAGGTTAAGTAACTTGCCATTGGTCACAGAGTTAGAAAGTGTTAGAGGCAGGACCTGAACCCAGGTCTTCCTGCCTTCACCACCAGTCCTCAGTTTTCATTGCCACAGTACCTCATTTCTGTCAATTAGTAAGTAGTCCATTTAATTTTAGGTAGCACATTTCCTCCAAAGAGCTCTGCAGCTAATTAATGTTCCCCAAAATACAAGGAGTTGGGTGTAAGGTAGCTGACATTATTGCTGACATGTCTTGCTGGTAGGTAGGTAGATGGAAGGAAAGCTAGACATGGAGTCAGAGACCTGGGTTTGAATCCAGTTCTGCCCCTCACCTTTGTGACCCTGCCACTTACCCTCTGGCCTGAGCTACTCTTTTGTAAAATGAGGTGGTTGGATTATACTGCCTCTTTTAGCTCTTAACTTGTGATCTTATGATTTCTGTTCACATGCTATTCCCTGATGATAATTTCTGAGTTTTTGCACTCATTGTTTTAGATTTAGTTAGCATATTGAAACATCTGGCACATTGGTCTCTTAGATACCAAACAATGGCATCATTGAGTGAATTTTTTGCTTCTCAGCTGCCTGTTTCAACCCCAGACACAGTCTGGCGAGCAGTAAATGATGCATAAGTGGTCTGAGTCAGTCAGCTGACTCACCAAATAGTCTACATTCTTTTCCACAATAGGATTTTCGACCAGTGAAACAAAATATCATTGGCTAAATTAAAAGAAAAAGGGGTGATAAAAGTACCTGTAGTAGTCCTTCCCAACAAAGAAGAGAGTCTTCCGGGGCTCCCTTAGGTAGACAGCTGCATCTATGTGCTGCACATGCCTGGGGAACCCAAAGTCGTAGATGGTCCTGGGAGGACCCTGCATTTGAAATCCTCTTGTTATCCAATAGTGAGGACCTGAGCACAGAACAAAGAGTTTTAAAAAGAAATAAAACAATGTACCACTTCCCAGGGCTTTCCCCTGAGGAAGCAAAATTTCCCATTCCTATTAAATCCTATGAGTTCCCTTTTTGGTTCTCTCTCAAGAACAACATCTTCCCTTTTGGCTGGAGAGACAGTATAGCATACATGCATGGTCCTTCCGTCGTTCAAACTGCTCTGGAAGCCACACTTCCCATCTGAAAACACAGGTCAGTGTCCTAAGTAGGGCAGACTGTCTAGGCAGTTTTCCTGGCTATGACCCCTAAGGGTACCTAGAACTCTAATTCTCAACTAGCAAGTGTAGACTGGGAATATGGAAAGATGCTTAGCTGTAGCTGTAGGTGGGGACTTTTCCTCTAGTAATACTAACAATAGCTTGGTTGGTTGCTTGGTTATTGTCCTTTGTTCTCAAAGAGGACCAAAAATAGCACTGCTATATTAGAGTCAAATTACAGTGTGTCCAACTATGGCTGATCAGACCAATACAAGCTTGGAATGCGCTACCACAAATAGGGCACAAACGGTTCATGTGAATATTTCAGGTGAATTCCCTAAATTTGCATATCTCACATTTCTTTTGAGCTGCTGCAATTCTGCTTTGCTCATAGAGCACAGAGCCTTTTTTGATGTAGCCATGTCATGCCATCTTTTCCTGCATCTCGCATGTCACAAAATCAATTCTTACAGGCCTTTAACTCATTCAAGATGTCTTATATCTCTAGTCATTTTTCATTCTCAAAATTTTGTGAGTCATTTTGTTCAGTCATTTTTCATTTGTGTCTAACTTTTTGTGACCCTATTTGAGGTTTTCTTGGCAAAGATATTGGAGTGGCTTGCCATTTCCTTCTCTAGCTCATTTTACAGATGAGGAAACTGAGGCAAGGAGCATTATGAGACTTGCCCAGGGTCATACAACTAGTAAGTATCTGAGACCAGATTTGACCTCAGGAATATGAATCTTCCTGACTCCAGGCTCAGCACTCTATCTGCTATGTCATCTAGCTGTTCCCCGTGGGAGCCATAGAGTAGGTGAAATGCAAACACCATAGGATTATAGGATATAGTACTGAGCCAAAGCCCAAGGGCATTAGGTGACTTGTTCAAGATCACACATGTAGTGTCAGAGCTGAGATTTGGATCTAGGGCCTTTTGCACTTTATCACCCTTGGATCCCTCCTTTACTAGTATCAAATACAGATATTGTGGTTTGTGGGAAGAAGCACTGGTTTGAGAAAGGTACACTGTGCCTCACATTCCTAATCTGTAAAATGGCAATAATCATAATCACAGAACAAACTTGACAGAGTTATGAGAAAAGAACTTTGTAAAACTTAAAGCACTCTATAAATAGGAGTTGTTACTTCAGATTAAATTCTGTGGGGGTCCAATATTAGTCCATTTACCCAGATTTCTTTAGTGTAACTGTCTATATTATTCTTAAAAGAACTCTTAGACATAGCATAAGTTTCTTCTAGACATCATCTGAGATTTGAACTCAGACCCTTCAACTCCAAATCCAGTCCTTTATTGCCTATTCTGCGTGCTATCTCTCTGGGCCAGGGACCATGTTAAAATCATTATGTGATTAGTATACTACCACATGTAGATATGGGCATCTCTATTTGATGGTCATTATTATCTTCATCGTAATAATATATAGTTAAGGAATTTAATCAATAGTTGCAAAAGCAGAGAGCAGCAAGGATCCTTTCTTCTCCATCCCTGAACAAACACCTCTAGCACTTTACACTCCAAGTACATGGGTTCTTTCACTAGGGTCATTGCGTTTTTCAAAGTGGTAGGGAGTTTGGTCTTGTACCTTTGAAAAAGAAAGCTATCCCCGTCTCAGTCACTTCATAAGCAGCATCCACATTTGACATGAGCTGAGGAAAGGAGCTGGTGATGGTACTGGGCCTGATTCCAGCTGCCAGGTGAACTTGCCGTCTCCAGAAAATCCTATTGGTTACCCACACCAGGGTCGAAAGGAAAGATAGCTGATAAGAGACATGACTTGTACCTGGAATAAAACAGGCCTCAAACTACTGTGGAATCTCCTTTGGCTAGGCAGCTTGGGACGTCCTGAGCTCATAATGACTTTTGGCTTTGTTGAGTTTTTCTTTCTTTTTTTTTTTTTGCCATACATTTAATAAGCTAATAGAATCATGGATTTAGATTTAAAAATCTTATTTTAGATTTAAATTCTAAATTTAGATTATACAGGCTTTCTATTTTACTCACCTCATTTTACAATTCAGAAGCATTAGTGACTTCCTTCTCTTAATTATTCACAAGCTGTATATAGCTTGTTTTTATATATTAGCTTGCTTGTCTCCTCCATTAGACTATGAGCTCTTTCAGGACAAAGACTGTCTTTTGCCTTTTTTTAAAATTTTCAGTACTTAGCACAGTGCCCAACATATGGTAGACACTTAATGTTTATGATTGACTGTTTTGTAACTAGTTTCTTGATACAATTTACCCCCCTATTTTTTCTTTTTCTTTCTTTCCTTACTTAATTTAAGTACCCAGAAAAATATTTTGTGGCATGAAACAGTGGAATAAAAATCAATCCCTGGAAAACATTTTGGAAATCCTAAACCACTATATAAATGGTAGATGTGATGATGAAGAAAATAATGGTGATAATGATGAGGCAGATCCATAACTAGACATTATTTCACCTGGGGCAAAAACAGAGGGAGGATGGGAAATAGTATTGACAGAGGTGGCACAGAAAAAAATATAACCATTACTGTATTGTGTTGGTAGAGGCAGTAGTCCATTCCTTAGAGAATCTGACCCATACTCTCATGAGATTTGGGAGATAAGGTAGGTCTTGGGGAAGGTCAGCATGATGTCAGGACCCTGAAAATGGGAAGTAGGATTGTGTTGTGTGTAGGTTTGGGCTAAGGAGCATGAGTCATCAGGCCAGTGGTATTTGTTCTGCTGAGGGGAGAAGACATGCCCCTGGATGTTGGTGTCTTGGAACAAAGTACTGGTTATTCCACCCTAGTATAAGTTCTGTTATTTAAGGAATATGAATCCAATATCTCATTATTCAATTCAATTTAGTGAATATTTATTACTTGGTTACACCATGTGATGTACTTTGCTAATATTTAAGCTCATTTAGTGTAGGGGCCATCTCACTTTGTTTTTATATCTTCAGTGCTGAGTAGAGTTCCATCACATAGTAGGTGCTTAATAAATCTTAGTTAACTAATTGATGAATTGGCACAAGGCGAAGAAACAAATATAACTACATTGTCTCCATCCTATTTTGTGGATTTCCCTTTCCTGTTTTTGTTTCTTTGCAACATTTCGTAAAGGTAAATTTGGCATTGATGCTAAAATATATATTATAGAGGCAGATTGGCATAGTAGCTAGAGTTGCTAGTTGGAAGTCAGAAAGTACCATATTCAAATCCCACTTTTAATACATACTGCCTGTTTAATCATGGACAAGTCACTTAACCTCACTGAGACCCAGTTTCCTTAACTGTAAAATGAAGAGATTTGATTAGATGGACTCTAAGATCCCTTTTAGCTCTAAATCTATGATCCTTTCATTTAAAAATTATTATTATTTATAATGTATGTAATTAAGGAAAACTAACTTGAGGGAAGGTGTTAATTATTACCTATAATAATAACAATTACAGTAATAGTAGATCAAATGCTAATTTACATAATTGTCCATAAAAAATTATCTCAGTTTTATGCTGTTTAACCCTGGGCATTTAGACTGCAATTCAACATGGAATTAAAAATTGATTGAATAACATGTTCAGACTTGGAAAGTAAAAAAAAATCCATAGTAAGTAGTCATCCATTTAGAATCCTAGGACCCAGAGTGGGAATGAACCTTAGAATTATCTAGTTCAACATAATCATCTTATATTTGAGGAAACTGAGGCCTCATGGGTGAAGTGACTTGTTCCAGGTCTTACAAACCACAATCTCCTGGCTCTACCCCAGTGCTATTCCCATTAGATCCTTTTGCTAACATTAAATAGATAAAACAACAATGGATCCCTAAGGAGCCACTAACTAGATGGACTCTGAATAAAAAGTTCTCATCTGTGTGTGTGTGTGTGTGTTTGTATGGGTACATTTGTATGTGTATATGGAATGAATGAATGAATGTGCATAAAGAGCTGATTCAGAGTGAATGGTTGCTTAATCTTCTGATTAAATTGCAGGAATGGCGATTTCTATTTTTGCTTCCAGTTCCAGTTGGAACCAGACTCTGATTCTGCAATGCTAGCAGTAGAACATTGAACTCTCCTTTTGCTTCTGAAATACCATCAGCAGAATGTTGGAAAATGAGATAGACCAAAGAGCAGACAACTACTGGAGGGCCTGAATTATAACAATCTTCACAGTCTACTAATGGAACTAGAAGACCAAAAGAAATGTCATGGAAAGATGTATCATAGGTTTTTCTTGGGGACACAAATAAAGGATCATGGATTATAATTAGAGATTTGTGGCCTAAAGAGATCTTAGTGCCTATTAAAAACAACCTTCTCATTTTTACAGATGAAAACATTTAGATATAGAGAAGTTAGTTGACTTGCCCAGGGTGATGTAGATAGTAAATGTTTGTGATAGGATTGGAATCCAGGTCTTCTTGACTCTAAGTCCAGCATTCTACTCATTATAATATGCCACTGAAGTGGGCAAAGTTGGTTTTTATCATGGTTGTTCAGAAGCAACAAACATCAGTTAATGATGCACTTGGTTATCTTCTATCGTAGTGTTAATTATAATCATTTGCAAAAATACTACAATTAAGATAAATGTAGCCTATATGCCAACATCTCTTGAAGAATTGAGAAAGAAATAAAATTTTATGAAGAACTTGGTTTGGTAAGATCCCTTTTTCACCTATTATTCCAAATAATTTATTTAATATTGGAATTAGTTGATCTTTAAATGGTTGGTAGAATTCATTCCAAATTAAATTCATATATACTCTAATACTAAGTAACTTCAAATGTGGGTAGATGGGAGGACATTGAAAAATGTGTTGGAAAAAAATGATCCTGGAGTCCAAAATGAGAAAGACCAAAGGTATCAGGCTGCCCAGAAACCTCATTCTGATACATTGTGAAGATTTTATTTAAGAAGAGAGTCAAGAGGTGCCAAACATAGCAAGTATCAAATAACATCACCAAAGAACAATCTTTATAATTTAACAAATAGGAAATGACTAGATAGTAATAGAGTAGTGATTTCCAGATCAGTTGTCTGTATATAGTCAGGCAATTGATTGTCAGAGTAAAGACAAAAATAAATACCAGAAAAAAAATACTCAATCCATTTTTTAGTTGAGGCAAGTCCAATCCGACCTGTTTAAACAAACTATTGACACCAAAAAATAGGAAATGAATAAAAGAACAGACATTGACAGAACAAAGATGGGAAGAAAAGTTGGACAAGATAGAGTATTCACAAGATGTTTGTATTGGTGGTAGCATAATTCTGAGATCACTGAAGGATCTTAAGCATCTAAAAATAGAAAACATAAAAACAGTTGGAAAAAATAAAAAAACATTTTTTTGCTAAGGAAATATCAATAAACATTCAATAATATATCTACTTTCCCATTTCTACATAATTTTTATGAGAATAATCTCTGCATACATGGAGGGTATTATTTATGAAGGTATGAGAGAACATATACAAGCTTTCACAAATGTTGTTCTATAGGTAACTACATCTTTACTGTCATACAACAGAGTGAAATATAAAGAATGTGCAGCAATCCTCTGTACTTATTTGTTGGCTCTAAAAAAGCATCTGATGATAAATCTAATTAAAAAAATAAATAAGAAAGAAGTCAAGGAAGTGAATAGAATTTTAAATAAGCTAGATATGATAGATATCTGGAGGGAATTGAATGGAAATAGAAAAGAATACACCTTTGTTCTCAGTTGTTCACGGTACTTTTACAAAGACTGATCAGATATTAGTACATAAAAATTTTATAGTTAGAAGCAGAAAAGCAGAAATATTAAAGTATCATTTTTAGATCACAATGCAATAAAAATTATGTTTAATAAGGAACCACAGAAACATAGATTAAAATCTAATTGGAGATTAAACAACCTAATCTTAAAGAATGAATGGGGTAAAGAACAAATTATAGAAACTATCAATAATTTCATTGAATAGAATGACAATAATGAGAAAATATCTCAAAACCTATGGAATGTGGCAAAAGCAGTGATCAGAGGAACATTTATATCTCTAATTGCTTACATCAATAAAATAGAGAAAGAGCAGACTAATGAATTGGGTATGCAATTAAAAAACTAGAAAAAGAATAAACTAAAAATGCCCAATTAAACACTAAATTAGAAATCCTAAAAATTAAAGGTGAGATTAATAAAATTCAGAGTAAAAAATCCATTGATAAACTAGGAGTTGGTTTTATGAGGAAACGAATAAAAGAGAAAAACCATGGGTTAATTTGATTTAATAAAGAGAAGGAAAGCAAATAACTACTATTAAAGATGAAAAGGATGAATATATCACTAATGAAGATGAAATAAAAGCAATTATAAGAAATTATTTGGTCTAATTCTATGCCAATACATTTAACAATTGAAGTGAAATGGAAGATTATTTACAAAAATATAAATTACCTAGATTAGTAGAAGAGAAAATAGAGTATCTAAATTGACCTATTTTAGAAAAAGAAATTGAACAGGCCGTAAATGAGCTTTCTAAGAAAAAAGCACCAGGACCAGATGGATTTACAAGTGAATTCTATCAAACGTTTAAAGACCAACTAATTCTAATATTAAATAAATTGTTTGGAATAATAGGCAAAGAAGGGATCCTACCAAACTCCTTTTATGAAACAAATGTGATACTAGTACCTAAACCCGGAAGAGTAAAAAGAGAGAAAGAAAATTATAGACCAATTTCATTAATGGATATGGATGCAAAAATTCTAAATAAAATACTAGCTAAAGATTATAATGATATATTACAAATGTTATACACTATGACCAAGTGGGATTTATACCAGGAATGCAATGATGGCTTAACATAAGGAAAATTATTAACATAATTGATTATATAAATCATAAAAGCAAAAAAAAAATCATGATTATATCAGGTTGCGGAAAAAGCTTTTGATAAAGTATAATGCTCATTTCTATTAGAAACACTTGAAAGTAG
The DNA here is from genome assembly GCF_900497805.2 of Vombatus ursinus. Lineage (NCBI taxonomy): Eukaryota > Metazoa > Chordata > Mammalia > Diprotodontia > Vombatidae > Vombatus > Vombatus ursinus. The sequence continues at coordinate 4,333,965 of NW_020947390.1, forward strand.
AGGTATAAATGGATTTTCCCTTAAATTGATAAAAAGTATTTATCTAAAACCACCAGCAAGCATTATTTGTAAGGGGATAAGCTAGAAGCCTTCCTAGTAAGATCAGGTATGAAACAAGGATGCCCAATGTCACCAAAATTTTTGTAGACTGTTTCTCAGATATCACTTAAATTGTTAAATTTATTAGCATATAGCTGAGCAAAATAACTCCTTATAATTGCTTTAATTTCACCTTCAATAATGGTATATTCACATTTTCATTTTTTATACTAGTGATTTGGTTTTCTTCTCTTTCCTTTTTAATCAAATTAACCAATTGTTTATCTATTTTATTTGTTGGAGATTAAACAACCTAGTCTTAAAGAATGAGTGGGTTAAAGAACAAATCATAGAAACAACTGATAAAAGGGGAGGGTGACAAATTTTGGAGGGGATGTGGAAAAATTGGTCCTTGTTGTTGGAATTGTTAACTGATCCAACTATTTTGGAGAACAATCTGAAATTATGCCCAAAGAGTTATTAAAATGCTATATACCCTTTGACCCAACAATACTCCTGTTAGGTCTATTTCCAAAGGGGATAAAGGATAAAGGAAAATAACCTAAGTGTTCTAAAATATTTATAGCATCTCTCTTTGTAGTGGCAAAGAACTGGAAATTGTGAGGATGTCTGTTAATTGGGGAATGCCTGAACAAGTTGTGAAATATGATTGTGAAGATAATACTACTATGGTATAAGAAATGATAAGCTTGATCTTAGAAAAACATGGATAGACTTGCACAAAATAAAGAAGAGTTGAACCAAGCAGAACCAAGAGAACATTGTATACAGTAAAAGCAATATTGTTTTAAGAACAATTTTAAGTGAATAAGTCATTTTGACTATTAGAAATACCTAAATTAATGGAGTTTTTTTGGGCCCTCTTAGCTCAGAGTGAATGTAAATAGTAACTTTTCTCTTTTGGCCAGAAGCCCTGAGGGTCTTCCCCTCCCAGTTTGATTTTTTTTTTTTTTTATTAAAGGGGCCATCCCTTGACTCACTTCTTAAAGAGGCCTATTCACTGAATAGGCATTACCTCACTCAAAGTGAGAACCTGAAAAGACCTTAACTTAAAAGGGTTAGGGTCTCCCACTGCATCCTGGGTCATCTCCAGTCATCCTGATGAATATCTGGCCACTGGACCCAGATGGCTCTGGAGGAGAAAGTACAAGGTTGGTGCCTTTGCACAGCCCTCCCTCCCTCAAATCAAAGTAAATTGCTAGTCGTGTCATCATCTCCCTGATGTCATGGCTCTCTTTGAGAACGAAGGACAAACATACACCAAAGGACATATGAAGAAAGACACCATCTGTATCCAGAGAAAGAACTGATAAATATATGTATGTATAGAATGATTTTACATATATACACATATTTGTGTCTAATGGTAGTCATCTGTAGGGTGAGGGTGAGGGATGGAAAAAAAAGGAATTTACATGTTAACTTTATTACATATTTAAAAGGAATAGCAAATTGTACATAATAGATTTGCAGTTTCATATGCAATCATTTTATAAATTATATTGTTATAGAAATGCTCATTTTATTTCATAAATTAGAAATAAAACAAATGAAACTAAAAAAAAGCATCTGATTTGGTAGAGAAAAAGGCTATCTTAAAGCCTCTCTTTCAATAAGGTGTCCCCCAGCTCATGTCAAAATTGTATAAAATGCTTTGAAAGATGTAAGAACAGAGATAATTTTGGTGACCTTGATTATAAACATCAAAGAAGACATGAACTCTTATCTATCTATCTATCTATCTATCTATCTATCTATCTATCTATCTATCTATCTATCTAT
>NW_020947390.1:4335816-4342209 GCF_900497805.2 Vombatus ursinus
TATCTATCTATCTATCTATCTATCTATCTATCTATCTATCTATCTATACACATATATTGCAGAGACTCCTGGATGGGATCCATAATCACTTAAAAGAGTTCGGCCTAACCTTCCTACCCAGGAAAAAAAAACCAAATAGATAAAGAATTCCCACTTTCCAGATTATACTATGCACTTGGATGGATGACACTTAGAGTCACACATATTTTGCACAGGTACTGAAGATGAACAAAGGATTTAACCAGAACTGAATAAAAGGAGGAGAGCAGGATAGATTTAACTTTGAAAAACTGTCTGGTTATTTTAATTACCATAAGCTTTCCTTGAAACTAAGGCCCATTTTTTAAACATTGATATTCTTAAGGTTATGCCTTAAGGCTGGTTATTTTAGAATATCATAGTCTCTGAAGAATTAAGTCTGAGGTTTACCCAAAGGGCAATGGGCAGTGCATGTTGGGCATGGTCATGAGACATATATTCCTGTATCATATTACCACTGAATAATTGCACAATAAAAGTGCATATTAAGGATATCATCTGAGAGCTATATTATTGGAAAAGGAAGTTGACTAAGTAGCATGAGCAAGTGACAAGTGATTGAGGGCCTGTGTGTATATACCTATTCCTGGTCTTCCCAGCAGCTAGTGCCATCCATTCTAAAGCTATATTCCCTCTACTCTGTATTTAACTTGTATGCTCTGATTACATCTTGTCTCCTTGATGAGACAAGATATAATCAAGAGACTATTTTTGCTTTTTCTTTGTATCCTAAGGGCTTCTTAGCACTGTGCCTAGAACAAATAGTAAGTGTTAAATAAGAGGTGGATGAATCATTAATTGATTATCATGCAATGTCAACAGATCTAGAGAAAGGCCTCTAGAATGATGAATGGACACTTGGTAGAAAATTGATGGGAGGATGTGGACAAGAAACACACAGAGTAGGTTGGTATGGTGGTGGTGGGATCTGCACTGTTGGACAGTGAGCTCCTATCTTTGTAATCATAGCTTCATCAAAGAATTAAATTACGCAAATGTAAGTGAACATCAGAACTGTTTGGAAGAAGTCCTGATTGAAATGAATTTGCAAATGGCTTTGAATTAATGGCTCAGAGTCAATAAGAAACCAAAGTTCCAGTTTCATCTTATAGCTTTGTGTAGATACAGGAAGACTACCTCCTGGCTAATGGTTCATTAATGCCTTTTAGGAAATAAGGTATTTGAATTCCCGGTTCAGTGCTCTTTCTGTTACGCCACACTGCCCTGCCCCACCCAAGCATACTTGGTACCATGGCTGCACAGAGGTTCAACTCTCCTCACCCTGGCCTTATCACTGAACACTCAGGAGTCAGTTTTGTTCCTATTTCCCTAAGAAAAAAAATTTGATCTGGCATGAACCCCCTCATCTACCTCCTTCATTTCAAACTATCTTTATAGTTTATACCCTTTTTAGGTGGTGCAGTGGATAGAGTTCTGGAGACTCATTTTATTTTATTCAGTCATTTTTTTGTCATGTCCAACTGTTTGTGACCCCATTTGAGGTTTTTTTGGCAAAGATACTGGAGTGGTTTACCATTTTCTTCTCCAGCTCATTTTACAGATGAAGTACTGAGGCAAACAGCTAGTAAGTGTCTGAGGCCAGATTTGAACTCAGGAAGATGAGTCTTCCTGACTTCAGGTCCAGTGCTCTATCCATTATACCACCTAGTTAGTTCAAATCTGGTTTCAGACACTTATTAGCTGTGTGATCCTGGGCAAGTCACTTAACCCTACTTGCCTCAGTTTCCTCAACTGTAAAATGAGCTGGAGAAGGAAATGGTAAATCACTCCAGTGTCTTTTCCGAGAAAACCCAAATGTGGTCATGAAGAGTTGCACAGAACTTATATAACTGAACAACAACAAAACCCCTTGCCTTTTGGCTCAGGGAAAGAGTAGTCTCTCTGCTTTTTCAAACTCACCTCTTCACCACTCTATGTTCTCCTGCCTCCTTCAGAATCTTACTCTTTTAATCACCTCATTTTCTTAATTCTTAATTCTTTCCTGTTCACCAGTTCCTTTCTCTCTTCCTTCAAAAATGCCCGAGTCTTCTCTCTTTTGAAAAACCTTTCTTTGATTTGATATCTCCTCCAACTACTACCCCATTCTTCTCATTCCTGTCACTGACAAAAATATTATATGAATAGTCTATGCTTCCTGCCTTAACTCCTCACCATCAAGTATCTCTTTCAGCACCTAAAATCTGGCTTCTCTTTTCACCACTCACTCTATTGAAACTACACTTCCCTAAGCTTTCTTATCTAAAGCCTTTTCTCAGGCCTTATTTCTTTTAACTTCTCAGTGGCACTGACATTATTAACTCCTCCTCCTACTCAAAATCTCTTTTCCTATGTCTTCTGTGGTACTAGCACTGGTCCTTCTCTGTATCCTTTGCTAATTTTTCTCTCTTCCCATTTCTTCACGTCTTGAAGTTTAGTTCTCAACTATCCATTCTTTTTCTCATTGAATTCTTTCCATAGAATAATCATTCAATCTCACAATTCCAGCTACTCATTTTGACCTCTCTTCTGAACACCAGTCCCGTACCTTTAATATCTTTAATTGTTTGCCCAAAATTTCAACTCAGATATTCCACAGGTACCTCAGCTCACTATGTCTAGAACTGCATCTTCAATATGACATAGAAAAGAACCCTGGCTCTGGAGTCAATGGACCTGGGTCTGATCCCACCGCTGATACCCATTATCTATGTGACCTTGGACAAATTCCTTCATCTCCCTAGGGCTCAGTTTCCTCATCTGTAAAATGAAGTGGTTGGGTGGGATGATGGCCTGGATGTTCCCTTCAAGGTCTAGGATTTTATAACCATTACAAATTAGTTCTCTTCCTCAGCTTCTAATTTATGTCAATGATACCATTATAGTTCCAGTCACCCCGACTGAAAACTTGGTTTGTCTCCGTCCTCTCCTTTGTTGTAGATATCTAGTCATTAACCAAATCCTTTAGATGTCCTTATAATTGATGATGGGAATTTCCAAACTGGCTAGTGGGAGTGAATAAGTTCTGGGAGTTTACAAATACTTGCAGCTTTTTCTCAAGCTGGAAGTCCCCAGGTTCTCATTGCTACTGGGCCATGAAAGAATGTTTTGTTCCTTATCCAGTATAGCAGGCAAACTTCACCAAGATGCAGAGATAGCAGCCAACAGGAGATTCAAACTGCAAAATCATTGAATTCTAGAGCTGGAAGGATCATCTGTTCTGACCTGTTAAATCTTTAGATGAAGAAATTCAGGTCTAGAAAGGAAAATGCTTTACCAAAGGTGGGGAAATTAGTGACAGAGCTGCAACTACAACCACAAATCCCTGTCTTCTAGTTCTATATTTTTCCCTCCCCAATATTGGCCCAGTTATTTGAAATCATCTGCTCTATTCGATTGCGTCTCACCAAATCATAAATGAGGGAGAAGTCACAAAAGCTACATTTCACTATAGATATGTTAGATAACCTTTTTTCCCCACCCAACCACTAGGAGACTTCAAGGAATTTTTTTAAACCATTGAAACAATGAGTCAATCAATGGTTTCAGGATGTGGAAATGTCATGGAGAAGGAAAAGAATGTCAGGAGTTTTAATTCTTCCATTATTATCTCACCAGCACATAATGACTTCATCTTATGCCCAATGGATAGGTAAAGAGAGAGGTGAGTATGGTGTTATTTGAATGACAGAGAGGCAGCTAACAGGAAAGGACATCATAGATAGACCACACTGTTTTCCCTGGGTTCCATTTCCATATCAAATATTTCACATTTTCTGTCAGGAAAGCTTTCAGATATATGAAAATTCAAGAAGTCAGAGATGGAACAATTTAAGAAAAGTAAATATCACCAGGAAAATCTTGTAGCCAAGACCGTTAAAATGCCTTCTTGAAATCTCTTTATGAGATAGGATTTCTAAAGCGCTTAATAGTAAGAACACTAACAGCTCATCAATGGTTATGTTGCAAACATTCATTTGTGTATCATTTGTTTGAAATTCAGAGCAAACTTTCCTTTGAAACAATTTCTCTTTGGGATATTATAAAGAGCTAGAATACAAGGTGGTTAATTTCCTAAGCTAGCCCTCAGAAGACCGTGTGTGGTAATCGAACTATATGCTTCAGCTGTAAGACTTTATATTCTACCAGACAAAATTGCATGTACATAGATAAGTAATTATATATGTGTAAATACAAAGTAATTTTTTTTGAGGGGGTTAGTGCACTAACACTTGAAAAGATCAAGATGGCCTCATGTAGGGAGAAAGCTGAGCCTTGACTAGAGTTAGATATTCAAGAGGCAGAAATAAGGAAAGAGATCATTGGCTGGGGGTGGGGGTGGGGTTAAGGGAGGAAATGCCTATGCAAAAGCACATGGACACAAGATGCGATGTCATGCATTGCTGACAAAAGGTAGAGTAGTTTGGCAGGAACATTGAGCCTATAAAGGGGAGTAGTGTACAGTAAGTCTGAAAAGAGAGGTTGGAGTCAGATTGGGAAGGGCTTTAAATATCAAATAGAGGAGTTTGCATTTTATCCTAGAGGCAAAAGGGAGTCATCGAAGCTTTTTGAGCAGGAGAGTGATCACACCTGTGTTAGTAGTAATATGTTTGACAGTTGTATGGAAGATGGTTTGGAGATAGATATATAGATAGATAGATAGGAGATAGATGGATATTGAATATAGACTAGAGGCAAGGAAACCTGCTGGGGAGGCTACTACAGTAGTCATAACAAGTGGTGATGAGAGTGATGGTTGTGTAGGAAGAGAGAAAAGAATAGATGTGAGTGCAAGTTACGCCAGCAAGCCTTCTCTCATTAACTCCCAAACTCAACTCCCACTCTCTTTCTACGCAGATTAAACCTTTCTACTCCTTTCCTGAGAAGATTGAAGTCCCCATATATAAGCTACTTCATATCCCTTCTCTCACACTGAAAAAAATGTGCCTTCACCCACACTCTTTTCTGGGTTCAGGGAAAGTTAAGGCTACACCTTCCTTTGGGTCTATGAGAAATGATTCATTTTGGACCCCTACTCAAACTCTAATCAATATTAGTTCATTATGATTCTATAAGGGGTAATGATTGCTAGTAATTATTTTACTATACTCATCTAGTAATAACATTTTTAGTCAGTCATCTAATAATAGGTATAAGAATAAACAATGTATTAATCCATATTTTGTATAAATCACATGGCAATATAGGTTCTAATAGAAGGGCCCCTATGATAGCTCTCAGACCTTAATATAATGTTCACTACTTGTTTACCAGCTATGGATCTTACTGTATAACCACAAGAATGCTGACACAGATACCTCCATCCTATTTTGTTCAAATTCCATGACCAAACCAAGCATGGGTGGCATGGTGCAGGAAGTCCCCACAATATAATCTTGGAGCATATATATGACTTGTTCCATCTCCTCTTGCCCAATCTCATCCATCTTATGACCACCTAGTCAGTGGAGATATTCCCTGCTTCACCCAGCCCACGACCTTGCTGACATACCATTTTTAGCTTATGCATCATGTCAACCAATGGTATTCTGTACTTTGTATAGCCTCTTTAGAATATTCAGGTGATAGTTCTGGTATCCAGTGTTTTAAAAATAAGGCACTGGAAGGAGGGGGTATCTCAAGCCATGAGGAAGGTCTGAGGTCCACTTCATTAAAGGGGACCAGGTCCCTTTAATAAAGTGCTTTAGCTGAGAGCTCTGCCTCAGTTTCTCTTTTAGTTATTTGGTGTGTTTTTTGTCCGTGTAGGTCCTTAATATCAGCCCTTCCATCTCTCCCAGAACTTTGCTACACCAATAATTCCTTCTGTCTTATCTTTTGTCTCTTCCTCTCCACTAGCTCTTTCCCTCTGCCTATAAATATGCTCATATCCTTATCCTAAAAAACAAAACCAAAGAATCCCTTCCCTTGACTCTGATTTTGCCTCATTATTGATCTTATTATCTCTTCCCCTTCATTGTAAACTTCTAGAAGATGCAGTATCCACTTATTATTTTCACTTTCTTACCTCCTTACTTCCTACTCAACCCTTACAATTTGGCTTCCTCTCCAACTATTTGCTGAAATTACTCCTTTAAAAGCCACTAATTATTTCTTAACTGCTTAATCCAACAGCCCTTTTGTGATGTTTCAGAAATATTTCCCAGGGCTTATCATGTCTTCCTCTTGAAATTCTCTTCTCTCTTCACCTCTGTGACACTGCCCTACTTGGTTCTTCTGCTCTGACATCTCTTCAGTCTTCTTTTCTGTATCATTCTCCCATATGGGGGTCTAGGACTCTGCCCTTAGACCTCTCTCTCTCTCTCTCTCTCTCTCTCTCTCTCTCTCTCTCTCTCTCTC
>NW_020947390.1:4342219-4372387 GCF_900497805.2 Vombatus ursinus
CTCTCTCTCTCTCTCTCTCTCTCTCTCTCTCTCTCTCTCTCTCTCTCCCCCACCATCTTATTCACTTTAGCATAGAGGAATAAATAGGAGTGGAGAGAAAATTGACCTTGGATCCAGGAATATTGGAATTCAGTTCCTGCCTCTGAGACATTCTCACATGACTCTGATCAAGCCACTTAACTTTTCCAATCTCTAGGCAACTCTCTAAGACTATAAATTGCAGAGAAGGTGAGTCCTCACCTGGGCAATCATACCAATGAAGTCATAGCTGCAGTTCCCTTGCCTCTAATTATCACTACTATTAAAATTACTCCCAAGGCTGTCGGTCTTTCTGTCTGTCTCTGTCTCTCTCCTCCATCTCTCTCTCTCCCCCATCTCTCTCTCCCCCATGTCTTTCTCCCCCATCTCTCTTTCTCTCATCTCTCTCTCTCTCTGTCTCCTCCTCTCCCTCTTATTTCTTCAACCCCATCTCTTCTCAGAGTTTCAGTTCCACGTTTACAAATGCCTTATCTCCACCTGGAGCTGTCTTTGGTACTATGAATTCAGCATTTCCTCTTCTCAGCAACATGAGGACACCTTCCCTATTTCAATTCAACAAACACTTGTTAATTGTCCATTATGTGTAAAGCATTGTGCTGACCATTGAGACAAAGATGAAAAACAGCACATCCCTTACATTCAATATTGTATATAAAATATCTCAAAATCTGTACACAAATGACTAGTAGATCTTTACAATGTTTTCATTTTGAAAAGATAATCATGATTCTGATTTAGATAGCTGGATTTCCTTACAACAATCCTAAGACATAATTAGAGTGTTATTTCCCCCATCTTACAAATGAATAAATTGTGTCTCTAAGAGGCAAATGCCTTGCTGAAGGTGATAGAGTTAGGATTTGCCTAAGAGAGTATACAACTGATAGAGCATAGAATCAATATAATAATAATAACAATAACTAAACATTTATATAGTGATTACTATGTGCCAGGTACTGTCCTAAGCACTTTACAATTATTAATTCATTTGATCTTTATGACAACCCTGGGAGGTAGGTGCTATTGTTATCTCCATTTTACAGATGAGGAAACTGAGGCAAACATTTTCCCAGGGTCACCCAGCAAGTAAGTGTCTGAGGTCAGATTTGAACTCAGATCTTCCTGATTCTAGGTCCGGCACTCTATTCACTACACTACCTGGTTGCCTAGGTAGCTAGGAATCATATGACCTTTGCTCAAATCTGATCTCTGACATTTAGTACTTATGTGACTTATAAGTCACTTAATGTCCCTAGGCATCAGTTTTTCTCATTTGTAAAAGAAGTCATCAGACTAGATGACTTGTAATATTCCAGTGTCTGGCACATAGTAGTAATCAACAAATGTTTGTTGATTGATTAATCCCTTCCTACTCTAAATCTATGTTCCTATGACTCTGGAGTTTTCCCTAAGGAAACTCCTCTCCTCAGTTATTTCTGCTCTTCTCAATTTCTTCTCTCATGACCCTCTAGGACCAGGTTCTCTAAAATCAGACTTTCAAGAAAATTATAGTTAGGTTGTGTGTGTGTGTGTGTGTATGTGCCTGTGTGTGTGCGTGTGTGTGTGAAAGGAAAAGGGTAGAGAGAGAATAGAAGAGTGGGAGAGTCCAATGGTCATTGATGTGCAGTGCCAGGGTGCATGTGAATCATTTGTCAATATGCAAGCTATTTGTAGGTAGGTAGCTGCATGAAGTAATGTGATGTGGATCCCTGACACTATTCAGGAGCCTGGTATGTTTTGATGTTGGGTACATATGGAGCTTACCTGTCTTTGAAGAACAGTAATTCCTTTCCTAGCATTGTCACAGCATCAAAGGATGAAGTGGAGTCACAGATATCAGGTTCTGATGGCTTGTGAGGAGGGACGTTGGGCACATTGGGTCTTTCAGTGACTGCTTTGCGAGGTCCTAGGTTTGAAGCACAAAGTTGGCAAAATAGACTTTTTAGAAAGTCCCCTATGTCCTTTGGCTGCAGATATTCAGGATACTTGTGTGACTTCGTCATCCTTTAAGGATTACCTTCTTTTTGGAGGCTTACTCATTTTAGAGATGGAGAAACTGAAGCTCAGAGAGGTTAAATGGCTTTTCCAAAGTCATAGAGTTAGTTGGGGACAAAGCAGGATCTAGAACTGAGAGAAGAGGACTTGATTCCCAGTCTTAGATTCTATTTCATTCTACTATAATGGGGGTTTGTCTATTCTGCTATAGGGAATCAGAGGTAGAGATGTCATTAGTTGTCCTTCCCAAGTGTCCTTCCTTATGTTGTTCTTCGCACTTAGGCATCTATTTGGAAGAAATGCAAGCTCACTTACATACAAACAGGTAGGTCTCGGAACATGACTATAGAGTATCCATCTAATCTCAGGAGGTGAGTCCTGATCTAAGATCTAAGGGAAAGTAAATCTTTTCTCTTCATCTCTATCCTGTCATGGTGTAATGTGCTTTGGAGAAAATTCTCAACTCTAATAAGACAAAGATGTTTGCATAACTGGGGAAATAAAATATGGCTGGGATAAGGTTAAGCTTAAGTAATCTCTACTTAATCTGCCATTGTCAAAGCTTTAAAAATCCTTAGTGGTTGGAAATCAAATGTTATTCCTGCATCACTCATCTATGCTTATTTATCAGATGAGTTTAGGGTTTATACCGTATAATGCCTGGATCCCTTTCACATCGTCCTTGGGGAGGCGGAATCCATAGGGATGTTGGTACCTGTAAGTTGGGTACATCAGTGCTGAGGGGTCACTAGAATGGGCCAATCCCAATGCATGGCCAAATTCATGGGCAGCAACAGTGAATAAATTGAATCCTAAACAACACAGGAGGAATAAGATTAGTGTGGAAATAGATTTATAATTTCATCGTCATCATCATCACAACAGTAATAGGCAATTCTATAACATTTTAAGATTTGTGAAGCACTTTAAGCATTATCTTATTATCTCATTTTCATTATCTCTCTATGTTGGGGAATGAAAGTCAAACATATTGTATTTTTCATTGATAATTGTACAACCAACTTGTTTACTCAGTAAGTTTGTTAACATAGATCATGAATTATTCAGAAACTATATTTTTCCTGTGTCATTAAAAAAATTCCACTTCCATCAAAAAGAGGGCAGTATAATGTCTGGCCTGTGTCCCTTTCCCTTCGCTTGTACAAATGGGGCCACTAAAGTAAGATGCAAATTGACTAATGAGGAACAATGGTTAGAAGTTACAGGATAATGGCTATATATGGAAAAAAAAAACTTCCTAACAATGAGAGCTATTCAAAAATAAGATGAGCTGCTTTTGGGAGTAGTGAGTTCCCTGTCACTGAAATTCATTAGATGATCACTTGGGGAATGTTGTAGTCAGGATTCCAGATTTGCGTAGGAAATTGGTCTAAATGCCTCCTGAGATCCCTATGCTGCTGGTTTGCTTAGACTTAGTTACTGACCTCTTGCCTTGTTCATTGTGACCAAGCCCCATTTTGTACTCCAGTGCCAGCAACTATGTCCCCATGTCTTCCCCCTGTGTAAGTTCCTGCCTTGTTACCCTGTCCTAGTCCCCAGATCTTTCAGAGAAGAGACTGAAAAACTTCTAGTAAACCATAGACTGTTTTATCCATGGCCAGATTCTCTGCATACCAACTGTCTGCTTTGTCTGTACCTTCTCCTATCAGGCTGCCCAAATGCTGTGTTCTATCAACCTACTGAGATAAGCTCCCATTGTCCTCCACTGGAACTCCCAGATACTGACAATCAACTCATCTATGCCCCTGTATCTGGAAGTTGCCATATTTTCTTGATGCTCCACTTATCAGCTCAGGGTCTCTCCTAGACCCGTCAAGACTTTCCTAAATCACTTGACTCACCCTATCAAGACTCTAATTTCCAGGTTCCAATAATCCTCCTTCTGGTCCAGTCTGTCAATGTGCAATCACTAAGTCCTGGTACTGATAGATAAGGGGCAGAGAGAACAGCTAAGACTCAGATTAGTCAATTTTACTAGTTATTTGTTTTCTGAGTAGGGCATATAATTTCATCCTATGATTTCATCATTTCAACATCTGCTCCTCTACCAGTACCCACTGGTAACTATTCTGTAATTTATAGTCCAAGAGAGTTGTCCAGATCACTAAAAGGTTAAGAGACTTGCCCAGGATCACATAGCTAGTAGTATATTGACTCTGAGAAAGGCTTTCTATCCACTAAGCCACATTCTACCCACTAAGCCATTCTCTCATGCTGCTTATAATTATTACCTACTAAATGATTTAATGAAGTAGAACACTAAAGTCAATGGAAAAGTAAAATGGAGAGTGGGATCTATGAGTTTCCCTATACCTTTTAGTTCTCTCTTAGGATAAACATTTAGCCAACTCTTCATTATCCACACACATTCTATCCACATTAAGGGCTATCCAGAAGAGCTTCATGCCATCCCAAAGCCTTTTCTTCCAGACACCTTAGGGAAGACCCTTCCCTTTCTAAACACTGTGTGTTCCCTTAAGGAGTCAAAAAGGTATTCTCCCCTTCTTCTTTTCTCTTATTTACTCAGAATAGAAACTCCTTCAAGGCAAGAGATAGGTAAAGTTTTTTTTTTTTGGTTTGTTTTTTATTCCCAGTGCCTAGCAGAATACTTTGCCTTTCTTTTTGGTTTGGACCTGTGACTTCATGGGTGTAGGGAATTCCAGGTGAGGGCAACCTTCTACAGTGTAGATAAGCAGCTATTTTTCAACTCATGGAGAGTTTCCTGGAGCATTGGGACTTTCAATGACTTGCTCAGCATGATACAACCAGCAGATGATAGGAGTGAAAGTTGAATCCAGGTCTTTCTTCCTGACTCTGAGGCCTTTTCTCTATCCATTACTCCACACTGCCTTCCTTGCACACAGTAGGCACTGAATGAATGTTTGTTGATTTGAGCTGAATTGCTTTCAAAGACTGGAGAAGAGGGTTGCTGCTTCTTTCTAATAGAATATGTGGATTATGCTGAAGTGAAACAGACCAAACAAGGATTCAGCAGCACGGCTGAGGGCAGAGCTTTCCCCTTATGGGGTTGAATGATCTTTGTGATTTTTGGCTTACTTGTTTTCCTTAGCCTGGTCCCCTAGTTAAAGGGTGGCTTGCACCGTTGAGCCACAGGGTTTCATGTTGGAGGCCCAGGAGAAGGTACACTATTTTCCAGGTTATGGTGAATTGTGCATATATACCATTCATTCCCATAGTCCACTTCTCAGCATTGTCGAAATGAGTGTCTCCTCCCAGGCCTTCTCCAGGGGCAAATGCGTGGGCCAGAGTCCCTCGAGGACCATCAAATGGGTATGAATCCCCATGATCTACCAGTAAACATGAGAAAGATACCAACAAAATTTAGTATGACTTTCCTTGATTTCAGTTAAACATAATTCACCCAAACCATGGATGTATGTCCTGATAAAATAGATTCATTGTATACAACATAAATTGTATTTCAGTACAAAAGACCCTAGATTGAGTGAGAAAGAAGAGTCAGAAAAGAATGTAATGAGCTAGATTCTCCCTGTCTTTTTGGTAAGGGAAAGCTTCTTGAATGTTATAAAGAAGTAAAAAGCATTAGGATGGACAGTGCATTCTTGGTGGCTCCCATTATGAGCCAAGCAATATCCATGGTCAATTCTAGGAATTTTAGACTAGGCTAATTTCTCATTCTGTGTTTTAGAATCCCTAGTTTCCTTCAAAGCTCGAGTGCCACCTTCTACATCAGGCCTATCCTGATCCCACCAGCTGCTTGTGCCTCTTCCTCTATTGTTCTCTCTACTTCTCCCTAGTTAGAGTTAATTTAAAATGGGCACCAAGAGCAGCTGAATAGGCAAAAGACATCATGAAAGGGCTTCTTGAGGGACATATATGGAAGGGAAGTAGGAAGTCTTGGCCTCAATGATGGTGGTAGTGGTGGTGATGAGCCTTGAGGAATCACTCTAAGTATTTGAGTCCCAGTTCTTTCTTGAGCACTGGTTAGCACAATATTGTCTTTTTCTTGCTTGCCTGCCTTGCGTAGGCTGAAGTGCATGGCCCATGGAAATCACATCATTAGTGTACCCTGGCAATGGCTTTCCTCCATTCTAGAGATAAAAACACTGAAGGCCTTTTAGTTGAGTCAGCAAGAGGATGAGAGGAAAAGCAGCAGTGGGAGAAAAGAAGCAGGAATAAAAAGAGGTAGAAATTCATTGTTCAGGTATAGTAGTTTCTATGTAAAAGGGAGAATAAAATCAAACAGGTCTTAATCAGATACAAAGACTAAGCATTAAAATGAGACAATAAATGATCCTATGTCCATTTGGTGGCCCAAAATTTTCTGAGAACTGTTTCAGCCATAACTTTTGGCCCAACTAGTGCACAGGTGGCAATTATGGTGCCTTTTGATATAATATGGGTCTCTATGGATCAAATCACATTATGGATAGACTGCATAGATTGATTGCATCCAAAGTCATGCAGCACTGTGTTCTGTGACAGCACTGGTGTGCTGGCTATGGAAAGAGCATGAGAAGGATACGTTACCTCCAATTTCAAATGAGATCATGATATCTGCTTCTCCTGTATCTTGTCTAACAAAATTCAGAGGGACAGCATTACTCCAAGCCTGTAAGGCCATGTCTACTGCCTTGTCAACATCAGCATGGCTCATTGAGGATGTGTATTTTGAGACTCTGTACAAATAAAAAGAGAATGTTTTCCATTTTGTGAAACTGATAATCATATTTTTAATTAAAAAAAATCGCTTGTCCAGACCTTATTTTTAAAAAGCAACCTTTTTTTGTAATTGTTGATTAAATAAAATACTCTAGAAAGCACTCAGACTAAAGTAGAGAACTGAGACAAAAGTTGAGCAAATTTGAAACTTAAAAACATTCGTCCCTAATTTGATGACTATAAATACTAGCTTACATTTTCTTGGAAATAAATGAAAGAAGCGATTGTAGACTGTGTGGTGAGCATCCTCAGACAAAGCGATAAGAAACTGGAAGCCTTCAGCTAAATATTCTAATGGAAAACAATGTGGGCTTAAAGTCTTAGGATTTAGAGGTGGAAGGGCACTTAGTCCAACCTCCTCATTTTACTGATGAGAAAAAATGAGAACCAGGGTCAATTGCTGTTAAGATGCTTATGTGTATCTTTATATCTGAAAAGAGTCCAAGCTGAAGGGGTTTTGATCTAGATTTAAAAAAGATGGGAGCCATATCTAGGGCTGGGGAGGGAAGGGAAGAAAAAAAAGGAAAAAAAGAAATTTACATGATAACTTTATTATATATTCAAAAGGAATAACAAATTGTACATAATAGATTTGCATTCATGTACAATCATCTTTTTATTATACTATGTTATCAAAATGCTTGCTTTATTCCATAAATTAAACAAACAACAAAAAAGATAGACCAGATGAGCTAATGACACTAATAGGCAGAACTGTGTAGAGCTAAGGGACTTTTCTTTTTTAAAGAACAGTAATAGATGGAGAAAGGAGTAATGAGACTTCAGAAGCCAGAGTGGAAGGACTGCTAGAAGCCACCTTTTTGTTTGCCTAATTCAAAATTGCTTTCCAAAATGGTTATTTTGATGCATAGCTTTGCCAGCCCTCTGTTGGTTTGCTGTTTTCCCACAACCTCTCCACATGAATTATTCCCACCTTTTGTCACTTTTGCCAATTTGCTCAGTGTGAGGTGAAACCTCAGGGTTGTTTTGATTTGCATTTATCTTACTATTAGTGATTTGGAGAACTTTTTCATATGGCTAGTAATAGTCTGCAATTCTCTTGAGTACTGTTTCCTCAAATCCTTTGATCATTTATTTATGAGGAATGGCTTCTGGTCACATATGTCACATATACATGCATATATATGTATATTTTGCATACATATACGTTAATTTATATATTTTGGATACAAAATTCTTATGTGAAAAATTTGATATAAAGATTTTTTTCCCATTTGACTGCTTTGCTTCTTATCCTAGATATAATAATTTTATTTCTGCAGAAGCTTTTCAGTTTCATGTAATTAAAGTTATCTATTTTGTCTTTTGCAATTTCCTCTATTTCTTGTTTGGTTAAGAATACACCTCTTTCGTATAGCTGTGAGAAGTACATGATCTGCTTCTCCTTCATTTTTAATGGTATGATCTTTAATATTTCATTAAGGTCATGTATTTATTTTGAATTTATTGTGGAATGTGGTGTAAGGTATTGGTCTAAGCCTAATTTCTGCCAGGTTGCTTTTCAGTTTTCCCAGAAGTTTTTTGTATCAAATAGGCAGTTCTTTCCTAAATAATCTATGTTTTCTGGTTCATTGAATGTTGGGTTGTTGAATTCTATTATCTATGATTCTCTCCTGTCTGGTTTGTTCCATTGATCCACTTCTCCAATTTTTAATCAGTATCAAATGGTTTAGATAACAGCTCCTTTATAATACAGTTCAAGGTCTGTAAGCCCTATTACCCCCTTCATTTCTCCCTTTTTCATTCTTTCCCTTAATATTCTAGATCTTTTATTAAGTTTTATCAAGTTCTGTAAAGAATCTTTCTGAAAATTTGATTGGTATAGCATTAAAATTATAAATTATCATTGGTAGTATTGTTATTTTTACTATATTGATATGACCCAGCTATGAGCACTGAATAATCCTCCAGCTATTTAAGATCTTTATTTCTTTAAGCTGCACTTTGTAATTGAATCTATGTAAGTATTTTGTGTGCTTTGGTAGATCAATCC
The DNA here is from genome assembly GCF_900497805.2 of Vombatus ursinus. Classification (NCBI taxonomy): domain Eukaryota; kingdom Metazoa; phylum Chordata; class Mammalia; order Diprotodontia; family Vombatidae; genus Vombatus; species Vombatus ursinus. The sequence continues at coordinate 4,350,993 of NW_020947390.1, forward strand.
CCCACTATTTTGTGCATATTGTGGTTATTTTGTATAGAGATTTCATCCCTTCTATTATTGTCTCTTTGATTTTGTTATTATTACATAGAAATGCTGTTGATTTTTGAAGGTTTCTTTTGTAGCCTAAATAAAATAATACATCATCAACAAATATGGATAGTTTTATCTCCTTTTTTGACTATACTTATGCCTTGTGGTGACTGCTAACATTTTTAGCACTATATCAAATGATAGGGAGGAGAGTAGATATCTTTGTTGAACTCCTAGATTTATTGAGAAAGCTTCTAGCTTCTCTCCATTCTATGTGATGCTTGCTTTTGGTTTTAGATACTTTTTATGATAATGAAAAAGGTCCTTCTATGCCTACGCTTCATAGGGATTTTAGCATAAATGAGTGGTATATTTTATCAAAGATTTATTTGCATCTTTTGAGATGATTATATAATTTTGAATGTTATTGTTATTATTATTCCTTTATAGCATCTGATGCATCTATCCCTTTTCCCCTCACATAGTCACCAAGCCAGTTCAAATTGTCGTTACCTCTTTAAAAATATTTTTTCAATTAATACTTTAATCCATCTCTCTCAATGAAAAAAGAAAAACAAAACCTTGAACCATTTCAATAGTCTTCCAGCTGGTGTCTCTACCTTGATTCCCTTCCCTCTCCAATTTATTGTCCACACAATTTCCAAAGTGATATTCCTAAAATATTAGTCTGACCATGCACACTCCTCCTCAACGAACTCTAGTAGTTTGCTATCGCCTCCACAATCAAATACAAGCTGCTCTGTTTGGCATTGAAAGCCCTTCACAATCTGAATACAATATATCTTTCCAGGATTATTAAACATACTCCCTTTTACACACTCCATGGTCTAGCCACTGTATCTCCTCTTCTTTAACACTTTAACCCTCCCAGCCCAGGCCCTCATCTCCTCATGCCTGAACTATTCCAATATTGGTGGTTGGTCTTACTGCTTATCTCTTCCCACTCCAGTCCATCTTCCACTCAGCTGCCAGATAAGAGGATGTGTGAAGGGAATAAGCATTTATATAGCATCTACTACATGTCAGGTATTATGTCTTCAAACAGGAGCTGGATGACTACCTGTCTCACATATTATAGTAAGAATTCCTTTCAGGTATGGATTGGACTAATGATCACAGAGGTTCCTTCCATTGTCAAATTCTGTGATTCTGTGAGATCCAGTAGGGACAAGATGAAGAAACACTTTGAGTTTAGTTAAATTAAGGCAACATTTATTAAGTGGCATTATGGTACTTAGTAATTAAATTAATTATTGTACTTAGTAATTAAATTAATTAAATTATGGTACTTAGTAATTAAATTAATTGATAAAGGAGACAGTCCTTGACCTCAAGGAGCTTACATGGGGTATGTATTGGGGGGAGACCCACTTAAACCTAACTACGGACTGTCTTTGCTCTTGGGGGGTGGGGAAAAATCTCTTCATCTTGTGGCAAAAATGTCATACTTTTGAAAATCAAAAGTTTTTTTTTTGTTCATATCAGATTATCTGTGGCCTAGACCAGGGGTGAGGAATCTGTAGCCTTGAGGCCACACGTGGCCCTCTAGTTCCTTAAGTGTGGCCGTTTGACTGAATCCAAACTTCACAGAACAAATCTCCTTAATAAAAGGATTTATTTTGTAAAACTTGGACTCAGTCAAAAGGTTGCACCCAAGGACCTAGAAGGCCACATATGGCCTTGAGGCAGCAGGTTCCCCACCCCTGACCTAGACCCTTTGCTGTACATTTATAGCTATAGTCATTCTAGGGCATAGCTTATTCTAAGACAACAACATGGAAAACGCTTCAAAGACTCCTATAAATAACCTTATTTTACTCTCATCTGTTGTACAAGACTTAGCACTCCTCGTTCCTAATAAGTCTCCCTAGCAGCCATCTAGTCCAACCTGAAAAAAGCTCTCTACAAAATAATTTTCAATAGGTTAAACCAGCCTTTGCTTGAAGACTTCTAGGGAGGAAAAAGTCATAATCATGGAGGCAAATCATCTAAAATTTTTTTTAAGAACTTCTCATTGAGGCAGTGGATATAGTTCTGGGCCTGGAGTCAGGAAGACCTGAGTTCAAATCCAACTTCAAATTCTTATTATCTGTGTGACCTTGGGCAAGTCACGTAACCTCATTCTTCTCATCTGTAAAATGAGGATAATAATAACACCTACCTCCCAGGCTTCTTTTGAGGATCAAATGAAATAGTATTTATAAAGTGTTTAAGCTGATGCCTAGCTCAAAGTAGGCACTTAATAAATGCTTAATCCCTCCTTTTTGACTTTTACTTAATCCAGTCGTCTTTACACAACAAAACTGGCTAAAATTTATTCGATGAAACTCATTATGTATTTTCAGAGCCCCACCTGCTGGATGCACATAGTCATAGCACTTTACTGACTGCCTAGAAAAACACCTCGATTAGCCCCCATATCACCGTGCATGTTGAACAGTTATTCCAAGGGTTTCTAGAATAGTTAGGTTTTATCATATCCTCCTTTTTTAAAAATCAAAAGTTCTAAAAAAAATTAAATGTCAAGCATCATCATTTAATCACTTGATTCAAAGATTCCTTTTCCCTTTTCCATGTTTATGTGTGTTGATCCTACCTGGCCATATTGCCTGGTGTATCCAAAATTGCCTAATGTCACAATCATCCTGAGAATGTATTCTCCTAGGGCCAGCCTGTTTTTTGATGAAAGTTGGAATGGTACAGAATAAAGAGCATAGGACTAGGAATCAGTAGGCCTGAGTTTCAATCCTGAGCTCTGTTGTTTCCTAAGTATATCATCATGGACAAATCACTAACCTCTGAACCTCAGTTTCCTCATCTGTGAAATGTTGAAGGTGGACCAGATGACTTCTAAGGCCCATTCTAGTTCATTATCTATGATATAATGATATTTAAAGATTTCCATCCCCTCCCAAGCTTTTGTGTACCCTTAAAAATATTGTGTGGCATGCTCATGCCTCAGATTATCAGGGAAACATCAAAAAACATATTGATCTCTGATTCTTGAAAAACTCTGTCTCATTACCTGTATGTCAAAATATTTTTTTTCCACTTGGGTTCACCTGGGAACAGGCGATAATTTGCAATATCAGGAACACCACATCGAGGCCTCTTCATCATCTTCATAGTAGAATAATCCAATTTCCCAGTGACCTGGAGGCCTAAGAATGCTTGCATTTCTTTAATTTTCCTTTCCATGGTGTTGTGTCCTTTTACCACCATCTCCCCAATCTGGTGTCCTCCTTTCTTTGTGTAGTATCTATCAAGGTATGCCTATAAGGAAGAGATAGGCAAGTGTTTCTTTAATATGAATATTTATAGCACAAACTCCATGAAATTCTAAAAGTATTTTGAGGTTAGAAGTTATTTTCAGTGAAATATCAATTGACCTTTATAGCTCTTACCATTATACTGTGAGTTCCTTGAGAACAGGGGCTTTTTTTTTTACCCTTTCTTTGTACCCCCAGTGCTTACCCAGTGCCTGGCCATAGTAGGTGCTTAATAAATGCTAGTTGATCCATTACTGTTTGCAAAGCACTTTATATACATTATATTATATGTCCCCTGCCATAACCCTTTGAGATATTTTACAGATGAGGCAACTGCAATTAGTGTCAGAGACAGGATTTGAATCCAAGTCTACCCTATTCCATGCAAGTCTAGCACACTCCCCACTATGACACAGTCCCTTTCTGTGAAATAAAGTGTGGGTGAACAGTTTGATATTGCCTCTGTAATTTGCCACTAATATTAATAGCTTGCATTTTTATGGGACTTTATAGTTCGTAAAGTGCTTTCATGTTGTATTAACTCGTTTGGTCTTTTTGGTCCTGCATGATAGGTAGTGCAGATATAATTGTACCCATTGAATAGATGAAGTTCAGTGAGGATCAGTGACTTACCTAACCAAGATTACTCGACCAGTGACTATGAAACTGGTTATTAAATCCAGATCTTCAAACCCCCAAGTCTACTGTTCTTTCTACTGTACTTCTTTTTTTTAAAGTTTATTTTATTCTGAACTTAAGAAGTACAAGCATTTCCATAACAGAGTAGAATAGAAAAAAAGATGATTGCATATGAAACTGCAAATCTATTTAATATATAATGAAGTTATCATGTAACTTTTTTCTCTTTTTTTCTTCCCTTCTCCCCTCTGGATGACTACCATTAGACAAAAATATGTGTGTACATGCGTGTGTGCATGTTTGTTTGTGTGTGTGTGTGAAAAATCATTCTATACATACTTCTATTTTTCAGTCCCCAATTGATAAATGGCCAAAGGATAAGAACTTTTCAAAAAATTCATAAAAAGAAGATACCTATGTAGTCTTACTGAAAAAGAGCCTTTATAACAACAGTGGAATTCTCTGAAGACATGAAAATGGGTGTCATACAGAAGGCAATGGAAAGGCTTGTCATGAGTGTGAGTCATTGTAACACATTGACAATAGGGATAATAAAGGATAAATGGTATAAAGAATGTCATCAAAGAAATACATAAGTCAAAAACATTCATACACAGAAAGAGACTCAGAAGATAGGCTGGTTATGTGGTCAGAGTGAAGGATCACCTATGGATATCTCATGTGCTCCACTGATATTGTCAAGACAGCAAGAGAATGTGAAGAAGGTCTCTAGCATGCTGAATTGGGCCTTTTGTAGTGAATTTATGGGAGATAATAAAGAATTCTTATAGGGCAGGCATACGTAGGTGGACTGGAAGATCATTTGAAGGAAATGCCTACATCAAGGAGGCAAAGAAGAAAGACATTTTATAAAGTGGAAAATGTTAAGGCCTCTTATGGAGAAGTCATGGAGTAAGACAAATGTCTAGGTGGAGATTTTTATCAAATCGTGTATATTCAGTGATCCACCTGACATTTCTGAATTCTTATGAGCCTATTACTTAATATAAAAATGAGAAGTATGATATGCTTACATGTGGGATCATAGATTTAGAGCTAGGAGAAATCTTAGAGGTAAACTAGTCTAGTCCCATCATTCTAGTTGAGGAAGGCCCATTGGGTTAAGTGCCTTGGGTGCTAAAGGTCACACATGCAGAAAATGATAGAGGCAGGATTTGAACCTATGTCTTCTGACTCCAGAGTTAGGTTCCTTTCCATGGCAGCACTCTGAAATTAATTTAAATGTTACTGGATAGTGGACTGGCTATAAATTAACTTAAAATTACTGGTCCTTTGAAAGAGTATTGCTCTATTTTGTGGAGAAAATTGATCAGGATTTGCATAGAACTCTCTAATATCCCTATTTATAAGTGTGGACTAGTGGAAAGAACATTGGATTTGTAGTTTGTGGATCTGGGTTCAAATTCTGCCTCTGCTACATTAAATTAAGTCATTTATGCTTATGATATGGAGATATGGCAGTTCAACCAGTTGTTGCCTAGGGTTTGTCTTCTACCAAAAAAATCCATGATTAAGTCAGATACTTGTTCTCTCTCTTGCTAGCTATGGAGTTACAAGATCAGAAGAGAGAGACATGGGCCCAGCTATGTGGGCCAAGGAACATTGAATGGGTTTATTAAAAAAAAAAACTCACCCAAAAGGCTATTATTTTACAAAGGATGTATGATTTCTGTAATTTTTTTTTTAATGATGGAGAACTCCCCCAGGGGAAGTTTTTTCACTAGTGCAGATTGCAAACCATTAGTGCTAGGGACTAATGATAGTAAACTGTGCTAGGCAGTTGCATCTAAATGACCTGCTCAGGATCACACAGCTAGTAAGAATCAGAGTCCAGCCTGGAAATCGTTTTGCTAATTCCAGGCTCATGGCTCTATTGCTTCTATTCTATAATCTTTATCTAGAACTATTATATTGAATGTCTTCTATTATGCTTGTGACATGGTATAAAACGATAGAATGTGGGGTACTGTGTTCAGTGGTTCAGGACACAAAGTTTTGCTATAATATTCAAAGAATCACAAAACTTTAGAGTTGGAAGCAATCTGAATATGAACAAAAATCCTTTGTAGGATATCCCCAACAAATAAAGGAAAGAAAGGAAACAAGCATGTATTAAGTGCCTACCATGTGCCAGCTACTGTGCTAAACCCTTTACAAATATTATCTCATTTGATCGTTGCAACAACCCTGGAATATTTTTTTTTTTTTTTTGGTTAGGCAACGGGGTTAAGTGACTTGCCCAGGGTCACACAGCTAGTAAGTATTATGTGTCTGAGGCCAGATTTGAACTCAGGTTCTCCTGACTTCAGGGCCCGTGCTCTATCCACTGCACCACCTAGCTGCCCCAGGTGGATACTATTATTAGCCCCATTTTACAGATGAGGAAACTAAGGAAGACAGAGGTTAGGTGATTTGCCCAAGGTCACACAGCTAATACCTGTCTAAGGCTGAATTTTAACTCAGGTCTTCCTGATTCCAGGTCTTGTGCTCTATTCACTGCCCCACCCAGCTGCTTCTAGGTGGTCATCTAGGCTTTGCTTAAAGCTCTCGAGCAAGGGGGAAAATGCTACTGCCCTAAGCAGCTTATTCTACTTTTGAGGAGATTTATCTGCTGTAAAGTTTTTCTGACATTGAGCCTAAATCAGCTTCTCCATAAATCTCATGCACTGTTCCTGGTTCTCCCCTCTGGGGCCATGCAGAACAAGTGTAATCCCTCTTCCAACTGACACCTCTCGGGTAAAAGGACTTTCTCTGCTCTCTCAGTCTTGTACTTCCAAAATGGATTTTACAAACACAGTCATGAGACTTCATTTATCTTCATTAAATTTCATTTCATATTTGACCTGCTGTTTTAACCTATTACAATCTTTTTGTATCCTTTTTGTAAGGCAGCTGGGTAGTGCAGTGGGTAGAGTACCTAGACTCAGGAATTGTTGTCGATGGTGTTGTTCAGTTGTTTAGTTGTGTCTTTGTGACTCTGTGAGCCATAGCATATCAGTACTGTCTGTGAGGTTTCCTTGGCAAAGATACTGGAGGGATTTGCCATTTCCTTCTCCAGTGGATTAGGCAAACAGAGGGTAAGTGACTTGTCTAGAGTCACAGAACTAGTAAATGTCTGAGGCTAGATTTTTGAACTTGGGGCTTTCTGACTCTAGGCCCAGTGCTCTATCCACTTAGCCACCTGGCTGCCTAGAGTCAGGAATTCCTGAGTTCAAATCCAGCCTCAGATTCTTAATAGTTGTGTGTGTGTGACCTTGGGCAAGTCATTTAACCTCACTTTCCTCAAACGTAAAATGGGGATAATAATAGCACCCATTCAGGGTTGTTGTCAGGATCAAATTTTGTAAAGTGCTGTATAAATGCTAGCTATTATTATTATGCTGAGTTTGCCACCCACATTGTGTTAGATAGCCTTCCCACCTTTGTGTCATCCACAAAATTTTATGTGCATGCCATCTTTACATTTAGCCAAGTCTTCAATAAAAATATTAAATAGCATAGAACCAGCAAAAATCCTTGAGTTAGTCCAATATAGAACACCTTCCCAGTGGACATGGGACTATTAATGACTGCTTTAGAGTATTTCTCAGATCTACCATTCAATTGACTGTCAGAAAATGAAGTGAGGTTGATCTGCCATGACTTATTCAAGTTGTCTTTGATTTGATACAAAGGACTACTCCTCTGCTGGTTATGTTTGCTAACTATTCCCTCTTACAGTACATTCTAGAAATTTGCAAGGAATTAAAGGCAATCTCACAAGTCTACAATTTGTAGTCTCCATTCTGTTCCCTCTTCTGAAATTCTGGACAATATATGTCTTTCTTCAGTCTTGCAGCACCATGTGATTTTTTAAAAAAATTTTTTAAAGTTTCTTTTTTAATGATGACTTTAACAATCATTAACAAACACAGACATCCCAATATATTTTTATATGAAAACATGAACTTTTGTTACAGTTTGTTTTTAAAGACATATATTAGATTTAATAAGGTAATAACACAACAGTCTTGTTTATGTCTCCTTATTAACTTTTGGTTTTCTCCTGTGTATTTTTAAAAAGGTCTTATTGATGCTTCTTTTAAAAATCTCACTTTCCACTAAATCCCTCCCCCATCCCTCTCAAAAAAGAGAGAAAAGCCTGTGCTCGCAAGATATATATATGTATATATATATGTATATGTATATATGTATATATGTATATATATGTATATATACATATATATATAGAAGGGTAGGGTTTGGAGATGTGATTCCATTGGTTTGGGGAACTCTCAGATGAGGAGGACACTCCCTTGACCAATGGAACTTTCTCTAGAGTAGCCTAAAAAATGGAGACGTTAAAGTGACTTGCCCAGATTGATATATCTTGTATGTGTTCAAGGTGGAACATGAACCTTGTTTTTTTCTGGCTCTTGGGCTGGTTCTCTCGATGCACTCTGCCTTTCTAACAAATACACATAGTCAAGCAAAACAAATCAACACATGGGCCATCACTAAGAAATGAATATTTCATTCTGTACTTCTATTTCATATCTTCCCTGCTAAGAAGTGAGAAACATGCTTCTCCCTCAGTCTTCTGAAGTCATGACTGGTCTCTGCATCTCCATGATCTTTCAAAAGACATTTACAGTTGCTCAGCAATCACATCTGCCATTTCTCTCAGGATGACATTGGACTGTAGTTCATCTGGGCCTGGTGACTTAAACTCATCAAATGCGGTTAGGTACTCTATTATCTCTCCACTTAGCTTGGGTTTTACCTTCCGATTAGCCATTTTTTTATTCTATTCTTTCCAGTTTAAAGATCATTCTCTATGGCAAATAAAACAGTATAAAAATGAAAGTTGAACAGTTCTGTTTCTCTGTGTTCATAGAACTAAAGCAGGGAGTAGAAGTGTGCGAGAGTCAATTCAAACTGGCTAGCAAGGGCACATGGGTAAATCTTCAGTGTGAGGATTTACATCTTAGAATTTGGAACATGCTACAAATCAGGGCTTAATTTATAGTCATTGATTGTCTATTCTTAATAAAGTGATGAACAAAATGTTAATAATGCATATTAAACATATATTAAATGTGTATACTTCTTTTCTCCTTGTAGAGTTGGTTGTTAAACTTTTTTTTTTTACCAGCACAACCTTGACTGGAAGGAGTAGGACTCCTGGTTCAGCTCCCACATTTTACAGATGAAGAAATGGAGTTAAGTGACTTGACTATAATTACAGAGGTAGTGTTAGAAGGGTTTCAGCTTGCTATCCATTCTGAATAGCAGTTCTTTCCTTTCTCATTTCTCCTTTTCCCTTTGACAGAGCTAGACGCTCCAGCATCTTTAAGGAAAAGATACTCTCCAGGACCATAGCTGGTAGGTACATATTGGGAATGGTATTGGGGTATCTGTGTTCAGAATAGAGAGGTTTCTGGCAGTCATAGTGGGGTACCTTCTAAAAATGCCAGCAGCACTGCCTTCTGAGGAGGTATGGCCACAGTCAGCGTTTATCCTTTGGGAAAAGTTGAAAGTGCTATATGAATGTGAAGTATTGTTATTATTTTGATATCATTCAATATAATTTCAAAAACTGACAAACATTTATTAAAAACCTCCTGCATTCAAGGTGCTCTGCTACTTGCTGGAGATATAAAGACAAAACTTTTGACTACTTTTATTTCAGTTTTACAGGTGAGATACATATGCATTTGCAGAAGGGGGGGGTCAAGGCATAGTGAAGATGGAGAGGTAGTTAAAAACTAGGTGGAGGAGGATCAGGAAAACTTTTTAGGAGGAGTTGACACTTGATCTGATCTTTGAAGAAAGAGAATAACAACAACAGCAACTACTACTATTACAATAATAATAAACAAAACATTTCCATAGCATCTTAATGTTTGCAAAGTGCCTTACAAATATGTAATTTTAGTCTCACAACAACCCTGGAAGGTAGGTGCTATTATTATGCCCATTTTATATATGAGGAAACTGAGGCAAACAGAGGTTAAGTGACTTCCTCAGGGTCACAGCTAGTAAGTGTCTGAGGCTAGATTTGAACTCAAGTCTTCCTGATACCCAGTCCAGCACTCTAGAGGTTAGGAGGAAGTGCATACCAGCCATGGGAGATAGGTTGTGCAAGTAATGCATGCAGGTGTTGAGATGGAATAGGAGCAGCTCCTAGTTCAATTTGGCTAAAATGTAGAGTAGCACATGAAGGGGAGTAGTATGAAATGGGGCTTGAAAGACAGGCGGGAATCAAACTGTAGAGATTCCTAAGTGCCAGGCTAAATAGTTTTCGATACATGTCATAGACAAGGAGGAATCGCTAAAGGTTTTTGAGTAATTGCCATAGTTAGACTTGCTTCTTAGGAAAAATTTTTTTTTGTTATGTGTGTGAAGATTGAATCAGATAGAGAGAATACTGGTAACCAGGAGACCAATTAGGAAACTATTTTAATAGTGCAGAGAGGCTATGTTAAGAACATGAACTTGTTAAAAGCACAAGAGACATAGGAGATATGGAGGTGTGATCATCAAATCTTAGCAACTGATTGGATCTAGAGTAGGGGTTAGGGAGAGGGAAGAGGCAAGGATGACTTTATGAACCTGGATAGCTAGAGGATGGTGGTTCCCTGGACAGAAATAGGCAAGCTTGGAGGTAGGAGAGATTAGGTTCTGTTTTAGACATGTTGAATTTGAGATGCTGATAGGACATCCAGGAGCATATATTCAGGGTCACTTGATGGTAAATGATTGCAGCTAAGGAGAGTAATCAGGATTGAATATGTAGATACAGGAGTCATTTGTGTAGAGATGGTACTTGAAGCCATGGGCATTGGTGAGATTTCCAAAAGAGAGAAGAGGGCCCAGAGCAGAATTGTGGGTATGTTGATACCAAAGTGGTAAATTTTGGATAATGATCCAGTGAAGGAAACTGAAAAGCAGTGATCAGACCAAAGGAGGACACCTGGAAGAGAACAGCGTCATAGGAGTACAGAGGAGAGCTCCTGGGAGGAAGGGAGGGTAGGTGTCAAAAGTATCAAAAGTTGTGGAGATGTCAACGAGAACAAGAACTGAGTAAACATTCTAAGATGTAGCAGTTAAGACACCCTCAGTAATCTTACTATTACTATTATACATTATGTACTACTTGACAATACTGCATGAGGCGCTGAGATACTGAAATGAATAAGATGTGGTTGTATTCGTGGAGCTTACCTGCCAGTAGGGGACTTAAAGTAGGTGCACTCATAATTATAATTCAAGATAAAATGTGGAAGTGCAGTAAGAGAGGAATGGAGTGCTAGAGGAATTCAGAGGAAAGAGAGATCATTTTCACCTGCAGAATTAATGATAGCTTCTTGGAGGACGTGATAGTCGACCAGGTGTTGAAGTAAGGGAAGGAGTTAGACAAACAGAACTATAGGGAAAGGCATTCCACAGAAAGAAAAGTCATGAACAGAGGTACATTCAAGTAATATCCAATGGTCCCATTTTCCTAGACTGAAGGGCAGGTAAAATATTGGGTAATAACATCAGAAAGATAGACTGGGGATAAATTGCAGGAAGGCCTTGAATGCTAAACAAAATTGAGTATATTATTTCAAATTGAAGTATCCTTTAATAGAAGGGGAAATGGAAAGAAGCCTGAAGGCACTGGAGACGTGGAAGGATGCACCATAGTGGGGATTGAATGGCACTGAAAGGAAGGGGGTCAGGCATTTAAGGGGGAAAAAACTTTACTTACTTTTCAATCTTATGGAAGGCTGGCACTATCTACAAAACATTGACTCATTCATTCAGTTGTTCATTCGACAGCTATTCATTGAGTATCTACTGTCTGCAATGCCCTGAGTTTCAACCCCTGAGAAAAAACACAGACTAGGGTCTATAATTTCGAGAAGAGCTGCTCCAAATAATCTAGAAGTTATGAACAATGAATGCAGATTTCCACCTGTTTTCTCTTTACAGTCTCTCTAATTTTACAGATAAAAGAATGTGCAGAATTTTACTAACCTGTGCAATGTAATAGTCCCTCCTTGTTGACCTGGCAGGGGATGCAAATAAAGCCGAGGCAACAGCTGACAATTTCAAAGCAGTGATCAGAAGAAAAAAAAGGCCAGATGCCTGTAGTATCTTCATCTCCTTTAAGCTGGTTTGGAAAGTCTATCAGTCAGTGTGTGAGCAGCAGATAGTACACGTCGCACTTCGACCTTGTGAAGCTTTTATAAAGCCAAACAGGTCTGTGAACTCTGGGCCAAGATGATTCATGTCTCGGGAAGGTAATTATACAGCTGTTTTGTTTATCTTTGATGGAGGGGTATCACAATGGTTCACAAGTTTCAGGAAAAGCTTCATTCTTGGTGATTTGGAAAAGTCATAGAAAGAAAAACAACTATTCCTTATGATTGATGGAAAACCTCATACAAATGACAAGAACTCAGTTAACTAGAACCCAATAAATTCTTCTTTGGGCTTCAGTTTTCTCTTCTATAAAATAAAGGGGTCAAATCAAAATACCCAGAATGTCTCTTCTAGCTCTAACATTCGTTAAGTCTGACTAAACCTAAAATCCATTGAAATTTTCCATCCCCTTCTTTTTCTAGAAAAACAGCAACAACAGAATGACAGACTCCTTGCCAGGAATGGAGTGGACCTAACAAAGAGTATTAAGAATGTGTCAGGGTCTTACAAATCTAATTAGAAAGTCTTTAAATTGAAAAAGAAGGTGTGAGCAAGGAGAGAGAGGGACTGTTTAATTATCTACCATGCTAGATACTATAGCTACAAGATAGGAAGAAATACAATAGTACAGAAACCCAGGCCTTCACAGGAGATGGGATTTACAAAAAGATCCAGTAATAAAATCTGTGAAATGAGAAATCTATACACACATGCACAAAGAATCAGTGGCAAAGGAGATGAACTAAGAGCTGAATGCAAAGAGGCAAATTTGACTTTGTAGGCACCTCTAAGTTTGATGGTCTGAGATCTGTGACTGGACTTTGGTTTTGGCTTCAAAAGAAATGCAATAGTTATATAGAAGGGGTGGGAGAGAGTTACATTATATATTAAGAAAATATACTCTAGTGAGGAAATCCAGGAAGTGTTAATGGTGACTATATGGATGAAGATTAACAGAAGCAGAAATATGACATTGTCATTGGTGCATGCAAGAGAACACCTACTTGGAAAGACCTACATGGAAGGAAGAAGTGGAGATGAGGAATTTGGAAAAGAGATCACAAATGAGGCACAGAGCAATGGTATAACAATGACAGGGGAGTATAATTATTTAAACATTTGATTGAATTCTTTCTCTGCCAAAAACACAATAACTAATAATAATTCTTGACTAGACTAGTCAGGTCTATAGAAATTAGTCTAGGAGGAAAGAAAAGCTATCAAAATGAAATTTTGAAGACACCAAGAAAGATAAGTCCAGTGAAGATGGGAAAAGGGAGTTATGTAAAGACACCACTGTAGATACACAGGGAACTCATCAATCTAATTAGATTTTAGAAAAAAAAACATGTGCAGAAGATGAAAGCAACAGAAGGTAACAGAGGACAAATATAAAATCTGTGGGAATAGAGTCAGTACCCCTAGTAGATATATCATCAAATTATATAGACAGCTTTCAAGAGAAGAAATGCAAATTATCAATGATCAAATAGTTCTGTAATATGAAAAAATACTCCAAACACCAATAAGAGAAATACAAATTAGAATAAACTGAGATTTCACAGTATAATAAATTGGGAAAGACTGAGCAAAAAGGAAACTCTCAATGATGGAAGAGATATGGGAATAATAATACTATACTATACTATACCAATAAACTCTTAGTGGATCTCTGACTTGGTCAGACAATTCAGGAAAATGATTTGGAATAATGTGAGAAAAGTCACTCAACTGTGACTTAGTGTTTCTAGTTAAAATCAGAGTGAGAAGTCCAATGAGTATGAAGCTATTCATAGCAACATTTTGACAGCAAGTAAAAACTGTAAATGTGAGCGCCCATAAATTCGAGAGTGGCTGAACAAGTTGTGGTATTTGAATGGAATGGAATGTTACTGTTCAATAACAAATGCCAAATATGAAGAATTAAGATTTGTAGAAAGACAGAAAAACTTATATTGACCAATGCAGAATGAAATAAAGAAAACCAGAATGATATACATAGTAACTACAATAATGTAAACGAACATCAAAAGGAAGTTGAATTTTGGCTACTGTAATTAAAAAAAAAATCTTCTTTCCTGAGAAGAGTTAATGAAACATATCTTCCTCTTCTTTGAAGAGGTGTGAAACCATGGAAATAGAATATTACATATATTCTTATGTGTTGTCACTGTCAATTTTGTTTGTCTTAACTTTTTTTTTTCATTACAAGGGAAGAGTTCAAGTCCAGTGGTAGGGAAAAGAGCTATATGCTGAAATTAGTATGCTTCAAAAATAAACATTATTAAACAAACATCAACAAAACATTATTTTAAAATTATTTCAGCCACCAAAAAGAGAGAGAAAGAATATTGTCAGTAGTTCTAAAGGTCAAAATGAAGTAAGAAAGCTAAGGATAAGAACAAAAGGATCATAGGGTAAAGAAGATCAAAGAAAGGATAGATCCACTCTTCAGGGTGGATGGGATGATGACAATGGATAATTGAAGGGAGGAGAAGTTGCTCATTATTATTTTTGTTCTGTTTTCTCTACAAGAAATTATCTTTAGTCTGGAAAGACCAAAACAAAAATGGCAGAGGGTTGTACCCAAATAGAACAAATGAATTAATGAAAAGTATTTATTAAATGTTTACTAAGTGCCAAGTACTGTGCTAAGTTTGGGCAATACAAATACAAAAATGAGAATCTCTGCCCTCAAAGAGCTTATATTCAGTGGGGGAATACTATGCATGTGGAGGGTGGTAGCCAGGCCAGGAAGTTATGCCTCCCTCGGAAGTCATATAGATAGTGATTGGACAAAAGAGCAATCAACTGACACGTTCTTCCCAGAGAAAGGGTAACGTCGATAAATAAATCACCTAACTTTCTTCTTGGTTAGCATCAGACTGTAGGCCCAGATGAACTATATTTCTGGGTACTGGAAGAAAAATGGCAATTCAAATCATTGTCAGTGATCTTTGAAAGCCTGTCAAGAATGGGAAAGATACTGCAGGACTAGAGAAGAGCAAAAATTATTCTTATTTTTAAAATTTTGCAGATTTTAGGCTAGTAAACTTGGGTTCAGTTCCTGGCAAAATTCTAAAACAGACTATTAAAGGTTATTATCAATGATTTGGAAAAATCAGTGACTCTCTGTGTATTCTAGAGCTCAGCTAACAGACTTCTTTTTGCTTGTCACACATGACCCTTCAATGTCCCGTTTTCTTGCCTTTTTACTGGATAGTTCCCAATGTTCTTCCTGCTTACTTTCACTTACTTGGGATCCCTGGTTTCATTTAAGATTTGAATCAAGGGCTACTTTTTACATTAGGCATTTGTTTGTCTCTCTCTTTACCTCTTCCTCCCCTTCCCTCTCCTCCTCCTACCCCCATCCCCTCCAAACCTAGCGGCTAGTGCCTTCTCCTGCAGGGCACCATATCTCTATTGTATATGTATACACCTAGCATTTAGTGAAATCTCAATAAATGTCTGTTGATTGACTGAATGACTAATTCCTAAAGGCATGTTTGTAACATTTGCAGATGATGCAATGAAGAGAGCAAAAAACCTGGATTGTCCAGTCAGAGTCAGAATCCCAGAATATCTTGATACTGGATACTGGAAAAATGCATTTTAGTGGTTGACATTTGATTGGTATGAATGTAAAGTCCTATCCTTGGGATCTAGGAAATCAATCTCACAAATTCAAGATGGTGGAGGTAAACTAGACAATTACTAGATAACATTTAACCTGAGGATACCAGGCAACAGCAAACTCAATAAGAATTGCCAGAACTTTTTCAGGTGAGCTGTTATCTAGTAATTATTTCACCACAGTCTGAAATGACAGCCTCAAAGCTCTCTAAAGAGCTTAGGCTGCAGTTAGAAAGACACAGAACTAAAGCCTCAGGATTTGATAGTTCTACTGTACTCTCTCCTGATTAGACCATTTTGGAAGTATGGTGATCAGTTCTGAGTGTGACTTTCATTGAACTGTCCAGGGAAGTACTGAGTTCCCTTCACTGGAGGGGATCAGAGTGAGTAGTGATCTTGTAGCAAAGGCTGGATGATTACTTATTGGGCATATTTTAG
Source organism: Vombatus ursinus (assembly GCF_900497805.2). NCBI lineage: Eukaryota > Metazoa > Chordata > Mammalia > Diprotodontia > Vombatidae > Vombatus > Vombatus ursinus. The sequence continues at coordinate 4,367,216 of NW_020947390.1, forward strand.
AGTGAATTCTTGTTCAAGTCCTGGTTGGATCAGAAGGATTTGAGGCTCCTTCAAATCTAAGATTCCATAATTTTGTGAAAGAGGCAAATGATTAAGAAAGCAAATTAATACAGGAAAAAAAGCTGGGTGGTTCAGTGGATAGAGTATTGGGCCTGGAGCCAAGAATACCTGAGTTCAAATCCAGTCTCAGATGCTTACTAGTAGTGTGACCCTGGGCAAGTCACGCAAATCACTTAACTTCTGTTTGCCTTAATTAACTGGAAAAAGAAATGTCAAACCACTCTACTATCTTTGCCAAGAAAACCACATGGACAACATTATTGTGCAATGGTCCATGGCATCATGAAGATCAGACACGACAACAACAGGAAGAAACCCCCAACATTTTTCCTGATTTGTCCTAGATTCAGTGTAAATAAAAATAAAACAGTTATATTGGATTTTAAGATATGAAAAGTGCTTTCCCCCCTGATACTCTTATGAAGTAGAGGGTGCAAGTGTTACCATTATTTTATAGAAAGAAAACTGAGGTTTTGAGATGTTGTATGACTTACCCATAATCACATAGCTAGTAATTATTTGAGGAGGAATGCTAATCCAGATATCTGCATTTCAATCCTAGAGACCATACCCTGGATCTATTACAACATTCATATTGATTTCTCTGGAGGTCAGCAAGATCCTGACTCTTCAAAGAATATTCTGTTATGGTCATAGAATAGGAGAGTTGCCTGATACACTTAAAGAAGTTTTTCAGCAAGCTGAAAAAAATTATGACTTCAAATTAACCATAAAATTCAGTTTATCAGGATCATATGTGTAGAGCTAGAGGGAAACTTCAAAGAGACTTGGTCAAAACCACATAAGAAATAAGTAATAGTTAAGATTTGCACTCAGGTTCTTGGATTTGAACTAAAACTCTCTTTCCCACCCCTGAGTTGTCTGGTTAATCCAAATTTCATTGTGTTGCATCATTATATAGGCTTTTTTCTGTCTATGAATTAGTTCGAATATATATTATTTCCCATTGATTCCTGGTTCTGCTATGCATGTGTATCCATAGAATCACAGAATTTGAGACTTTAAAGGCCGTCAGCAGTCATCTAATCCAACCCATCTTCTCATCTTTGTTATGTCTGGTGCTATTTTTACTTCTTCCATTATTTTCATCTATTGTTTTATTTCTTCCTTCATTTCCTCCTGAGATTTTTTTTGGCAGGTAGGGGAGAGGGGGAGAAGCTTATGCCTTCTTTCATTTCTTTTAAGATTAATACCAGTCAAATCTTCTACTGAAATCCTGATGCCTCATTATGGTATGAGAGTGACCTTAGAGTCTCAAACGGAGCACAAGTTTTGACAGTTTCTAATAAAACATAAAGGCTCTGTGTAAGGGGTCAGTGATGGATTATATATGTTGGGTAAAATAGTGCTCTCCAAACTTTTTAGATTATACAACTCATTTGAACAAAAGAAATTTGAGAAGCACCAAGGATGTGTATATTATTTACTTATTTATAAATTGTAGCAATCACTCGATCAGCAACTATTTTAAAATACCTATTACATACCAGGTGCTACAGATACAAATACAAAGAATGAAACAATCCCTACTCACAAAGAGCTTGCATTGTCTCAGGGAAAATGTGGATGTTTAAGTATCTACAGAATAATTAAGAAGTTGAATACAAGGTTAGTAAAAGGAGGGAGAATGAAGTAAATTTGAAGCAGGAATTCATTTGAGGCATGGGCAGCTAGAGAGGAGAGTACTATGTTTGAAGAACAGAGAAAAGGCCAGTTTCATAGGATTGTAAAGGGTGGAAAGGAGAGTAATATGTAACAAAATAGCATGTGTGTGTGTGTGTGTGTGTGTGTGTGTGTGGAGAGAGAGAGAGAGAGAGAGAGAGAGAGAGAGAGAGAGAGAGAGAGAGAGAGAGAGAGAGAAATTGGGCCAGGTAGTGAAGGTCTTTAAAAGCCAAACAGAGGAGTTTATATCTGATCTTCGACAATGGGGAGCCACTGGCATGTATGGAGCAGAGGAGTAAGAAAATCAGGCCTGGACTTTATAAGTATTATTGCCAGCCTAAAGGAGGATGGAGGGGAGAGGGAAGGAACTAGGCAGGAAGACCAATTTGGAGGCTATTCCAGTAGTCCAGACAAGAGGTGATGTGTGCCTGAACTAAAGCAGTGGCTGTAGTGAGAAGGGGACAGATTTGATCGTTATTGTCGAGATAGAATCAATAAGATATGGCAACTGATTGGATCTGTAGGGAGAGAGAGAGTCAGGAGTCAGAAATGACACCAAGATTGTGAATCAGGGAGACTAGAAGAATGGTGGTGTCTTCAACAGAAATAGGGAAGTTTGGAAGAAAGGTGAATCTTTGGGGAAAGACGGTATAATAAGATCAGTATGCAGATTGCACCCCTCCATACATGCACATCTGGTGAGACTCATTCTTTACCATTAAAAATGAAAAGCAGTAAAGGGACTGTTATTCACTTGTTTACTGCCCTGGAACTCAGAGACCATCCTCCTTAGGGTGCCTGCTGAAACCATAAAGTCTTCTAGAAAACAGGGAGTGGATATGTGCATGTGTGTGAATTTTTCCAATGGTAGCTGTGTAGCTACTGCTGTAGTGCCCAGATAGCTGTTAGTTTATAAATTCCTGGAAGGCCCAACACACAGCTCAGAAGAGGAAAGCTTGGGAGTTTACACAGTAGATTGGAGAATAAGGGTAGATGTGATTGTCTTGGCGACAAGCCCCATGATTGGCTGTCTTAGGGAGGGTGGGCCCACTTAGGCAACCAATGGTGCAAGAAATAGACTAGCAAAGTTCAAAATGGGTTATTGCCAGAAATTTGAGTGCCAGATAATGATTTTTTTTTTGTCACAGAAACTAATGCAAGCCATCTGTTATGGCACGGGTGTGTTGATATCTTTGTTAGTTCAAGGAGTTTACACACCAATGAAATCACAAATCCTTGAAGCTGAAAAGCAAGAAAGTATGTCAAATTAGTCTTGCTGGCACCTCATAATTTCTTTTCTTTCTTTTTTCTTTTAGTACCTGTCTTATGAGACATTTCCACCGTGATCTTTTCTTACTGTGGTTCTTTTTTGATGTTACAGAATTTTTTGTTTATATCAGTCCTTTTCAATTTGTTCATTTTCTAGATTTAAATTCATTTTTTTCTTATTGATATTAGGTTTTGTTATGGTTGTTATTATGAACTTAGTTTCACCACTGCAGTTCATCCTACACACAGCTGCCGAAGTGATTTTCCTTAAACATAGATCTGACTATGCCAGTACCTTACTTAAAGAACTCTAATAGTACCTCTAAGATAAAATATAAACTCTTCTGTTTAGCAATTAAAGTCCTTCAAAGCCTGGTCCTAACCATTCTTTCTAGTCTCTCTGAACATTCTGTACTCTGATCCAGCCAAACTGGCCTTCTTTCTGTGCCTCATATGTGACCCTCCATACCCCATCTCCAAGATCTTGTAATGGCCATCCCTAATGCCTGTACCACATTCCCTTCTCTCCTCTGTCTCTTAGAATCCCCCATGGATTTCAAGATGCAGCTTAATCTTTACCTTCTACATCAAGTCTCTTCTGATTTTCCTCAACTGCTGGTATCCCACCTCCCAAGCTACACCTTATTTAACTTCTTTGTATTAATTCTGTATATACTTGTATGTATACTTGTATTCTCTATTAGAATGTAAACTCCTTGTGATTGGGGTTATTTCATTCTTTGTGATTGCACCTCTCGTGCTTAGCATAGTACCTGGCACATTGTAGGCCTTGATAGATTCTTGTTGATTGATGGATTGCATTCTTGCCTTCCAGGTCCTGATTGAATTCTCCTCCAGGCTCTGCTCTTGACTCTCCTGACTAGTAGAAGATGAATGTAGTCTTCTGGAAGTTTCTGAATGAGCTCATTGCCAGAGTAGGGTGCCCTGCTATTATCCCTCTGAACAAAAAGAGAACAAAAGGAAACATATCTACTTGGCCTGTTGCAATCAATCAATCAACAAGATTTGATTAAATGTTGGAAGCAGCAGAGAGGGAAAATTCGAATATCAAAAAGAGAGAGAGAAGATAAATTGCTGGAGATGACATGAAGGGATGGGACCTAAGGTGTAGATAAAAGGGTTGGCCCTGGCAAGAAGATGGGCCCCCTCCTTATCAGATCCTTTAGTAAAGGAGGAGACAGTGGACATAACATCCTGGGGATGCGAGATGAAGAGATTGGGTGAAAAGGGGGCTGCTCCTACCTGTCTGACCACTCATATTATCCGTTTGTTACTGGGAAAGTCATACCCATCTTTGTGTGCCTCAGTTTCCTCATATGTCAAGAGAGGTGATTGGAATAGGATTACAGACTCAGAGCTGGAAGTTGAGGCTCAGAAAAAATAAGTCATTTGCCTATAGTTCCATTTGCCTATAGTTATAGATAGGTGCCTGAGGTGTGAGTCAAACCCAGGCCTTCCCAACTCAGAGGCTAGCAGCCTATCCACAGCCTCCATACTCACCTCAAAGGTCCCTTCCAACTTTAAAATCCTATGATCTGCCTAGCAGTGGACGGGTGGCTTAATTGACTTTTACAGATGCCTTGTAAACATATGTAATTTCACATAATTTTGTAGAAAACTCCATATATAGTTTTTCAGTCTGGTTGCAAAATTGCAAGGTCTTAGATAGAATTTGAAATTCAATCTTGTGACAAAAATTTGTCCTTAGATTTTGTACTAGAAGCAATGACAGATGGGAAGGAATTGAAAATATTAGTCAGCTGGGTTATTGTTATGCATACACACTAGGGTGTCCCTCATATAACATTCAGATCCATCTAGGATCCTGGATGATGAAAGGAGAACATGTTTCTGCATAAATATTTAGCACTTCTGTTTATTCTTGTAAATCACCAGCCTTCAAACACACAGAAATGTAGGTTGTAAATATGTTTACGGAGTAGAGAGGGAGGAATGGCAAAAGCAGATTAGAACACATTCCTCAAAAGTCCTAGACTGCCCATGTGCTTCTAGTGTGTCAATTTACCAAATTACAGACTTATCTCAGAGCATGACTCAGCATCTTCTGGAAGCCGAGAGTTAGCCCAGCAGTTTTCTTTTGAAGCCTCCACCTTTTCAACAGCTGATTCTACACTCATA
>NW_020947390.1:4372397-4395286 GCF_900497805.2 Vombatus ursinus
AGAGATAACCTTATTATTGTAACTCTCTGACTATCATTATCATTATCATTATTATTATTAAATGAGGCATAAGATCCAGCAGAGAGTCAAAGAGGGATTTCCTATGAGAAAGGGATGCTCTAACCTTGGGAATTACAAAGGGTGGTAGTATGAGTCTCAGAAATACAGGATTCCAGGAGTCCAGGCTCGATGTTGCAGCCAGCCCTGCAGCATTGACCCAAGGCATATGGAGCAATCAGTCATGGGGAATGACCTTCCTCACTCCAGCCCAGTAGAAGCCAGCATTGATGCTGCCTTTGGACATGAACTTGATGGCCAGTACGACATAGCTACTGAGCCAAGTTGGGAGCCCAGTCCTCCCCAATACACCTCCCTGGGTCCTCAGATCACTGATACATTGTTATTAATATATCTATGAAGTAAATATCCCTTTAGAAAAATAGCCTGGTATAAAATCAAATAGAACTGAGATTCTAGTTACTCAGCACTAAAAGTGGAGGATACCACCAGTTGCAGCTCAAGTGGATGGCAGAAAAAAGAAACACCCAAATTTGTTCAGGGTACCTGAGAACCTGAGGAAGAAAATTTAAGGGGCCTGACCACAAGATAGGGGGCAGAGCTAACTTTTTTACAGAGACAATTCCTACTGACTAAAACCAAGTAAAACTAAAACCCTTTTTCATATTGAGCTAGAAGAAAATCGGGTTAATGATCCAGTGAAAGATAAGCTAATTGATATCTTCAATAAGCAGAAACCACATTAATTTCCACCCAATTAAGTTACAAAACTTCTGGTGTACCCTTGGAGAAGCATATCCCATTCTTTTTGCACGTGTGTATAAGGCTTTAATTTACTTTATAACAACTTATCTCTGTGAATCAGGATTCTCTGTCCTGTTCTTAATGAAATCCAAAGCAAGAAACAGACTAGGAGCTGACCATGATATCTAGGTATCTCAAAAATGAAACTGAGAACAAACTGCGAACCAAAATCATTCATTGGCAAAAGACAGAATCAAAAGTCTTTCTAATTTAATTCACTATGTTCTGATAAATAGTTAACAACTTTATGACATCAAATTATCATGTGCCAAATAAAGTTTTCTTTATGAAAAATTAATTTATCTCCAAATTTTATTCATTATGTATGCCTGGTAAACTTTAGAGTTTATTTCCTTTCACATTGAATGGGGGGGGTAGTAGAAGGTTTACTGAAAGTCAACAGATACAGAGACTAAGAAAACTTGGGAACCCTTTCGTAGCAAAATATTTGGCATACAATACATATATCAATGCTTAATAGATATTTAATGACATTGAGAAGTATGACTGACAAAGGAAACCCCTATCCCTGTCTATTCCATACCACACAGTATTTTCTGAACACACAGGAAAACAACAGGCTTTCCCAGTCAGTGTTCCTAGAGACCAAGGACTTCTTAAATAGTGTTGACTTGAGCTTCATAGGGGCATGAAACTTATCTCTTTACTTTGTAATCATAAAGCATCTAGAAGTCTGCCAGTATTCTAAGAAACATTTCTGAAGAAAATAACAACGGTTAAACAAAATCACTAAATGATGTTTTGCTAACCTCTTTTCTCATTAATTTGTATGCAGAGGTAAAAACAAAACAAAACAAAACAAAAAAACAGTCCCTAAGTTTGTTTCGTTTATGCTCAGCAATTATCTCAACAAGAGTAACGATCCATTTCAGAGAGAAATTGGCTTGCCAATTTGGGGAGTAGGTGGTGTTTTTGTATTAATATAGCCCTGGAGATGCATTTCACAAAAAAGTGATGTTTGGATAAATCTGTTCACTCCCTGGGAACGGAAGTAGCCAATTTATTCATTTACCATGCTGTTGGAATCCTCCCACATACCATATTAGAAGTAGCCTCTCCATGAATCCTCCCAAGATGATCATTTACCCTTGCTTCCAGTCACTTGGTTCACCCCAGATACACACACACATCCCTCTACATATATGTATATATATATATAATCACACAATACATATATACACACATACATATATATCACACACATACATATACATACTCACACATGCTATATGTAATATATACACACATACATATATACACTATACACACACATGCAAAATGGATACGTAATAATACCTTTCAGATGTATCATACTCACTCATATGTTAGCTGTCTGATCCTCTCTACAACCATGTGAGGGAGTCAAGGGAGGTTTTATTATCCCCATTTTGCTAAGAAGAAAACTGAGGCTCACAGAGATGAAATGATTTGCCCAAGTCAGGATTCAAGTCTCGATCTCCTAGTTACAAATCCAGTGCTATTACATTGATAGGATGTAAGCTTCAAGAGAATAAGGTCTGTTTTATTTTTGTCTTTGTATGCTCTGCACACGCACCTAGCATAGTGCCTATAATAAAGTCAATGCTTAATAAATATTTGTTGACTGACTCACTCTATATTAAGGTTCTTAATCTTTTTTTTGTGTCCTTTGGCAGTCTGGAGAAGCCAATGTGTCCCTTCTTAGAATAATGTTTCAAAATGCGTAAAACAAAATAGGATTAGTCCGTCAATAAACATTTATTAAGCACCTACTCCGTGCCAGGCATTCAAAGGAAACCAGTTATGCCGAAATAAAGACATGATTTTTTTTTTTTTTGCTGTCCAAGTTTACAGACTCCTGAAATCTGGTCTGTGAAATCCATGTTAAGAACCCCTGTAGTATTTCATACCTCACTAACGTTTATTTTTTAACTAAGAGCCCAAGATTTCTCTTTTCCTCGTGACTCCTCATAGCACCTTTGTTAGTACTCTGAATGTAGTACGTACTCAGCTAATACTGACTGGCTTAATTGAGTTTTGTAAATTTTTAAATAAAGTTATTAATCAGTTCCACTGGCCAGCAATATTTACATTGGCCCTGGTCACATTTTCTATTTTGGTACCTTTTCCTCTGTTCCCCTTCCACCCTTGTTTTTTGCTTCCTGGATCAATAGAAAAATCCAGCATCTTTCTGCAAACACACATATGCCCATGAAAACTGAACACAAAGGGACCAGAAAGGAGCCATAATCATATATCCCATTCCATGTCTGCTGTCCTCCCTCCTGACTCTCATTAGTCCTGCTGCCTGATTCTCATTATATTCACTGCCTGAGTCTTGCTAGGTCTGCCCTGATTTCTTTCAGGTCAGTGTATTTGTTTTCATCTTTCCTGATTTCATAAAGAAAAAAAAATCTTCAGCTTTTTCTTCCTCTACACAGCAAAAAGACTTCCTCAACCTTTCAGCTCAAACTGCTGCCTCCTTTCCCTTGCCTTTGTTTTTACTTAAAAAAAAAAAAGAAATCTGATTTCCCACAGCTGCAGAATCTGTTACTATCATAATGAAGACAGAAGCTACTGCCACCCTGAGAAGATAGGTCACGAAGATAGGTCGCCTTTTATCAAAGCTTCAATAGCAAGAACCTGCAGACACTATGAATCATAGAATTATATAGAATTATAAAGAACCTGAGAGGTCATCTGGTCCAACTACCTCATTTTAAAGGAAAGGAAACTGACTACAGGAGAGGAAAACTAACTTGTCTGACATCACTCTGCTAGTTAGAAGCAGTTTGGTAGTGGACTGAACGTTGTCTTCTGAGTCTTAGCTCTGACACTTTTGAGCTGTGTGATCCTAGGTGAGTGTTTTAACCTGGGATTCAGTTTCTTTCACTGCAAACCAGGGATACTTGTATTATCTACCTCTTTTTGTGAGGAAAACATCTTGCCAACTTTAAAATAAGATCTCAGTAAGATCTATGAGTGGCACAGATTGGAATTAGAACCCAAGACTTCAGATCTGATGCTTTTTTCACCATGCTAGGCTGATTTTGTTTAGGACTCACCTATAGACTTCAGCAATAAATATGCATTTATTTACTGAATTTGAATGTGGGACTGTGAATCCCTACTGTGTCCATTCTTTTCTTTCTCTTTTCCTTCTAGGGAAAACAAACAAAGTCCATTAGACCTGACTTTAAAGGACATCTGTACCTTTAGAATTTATTACTGAAGTTGGGTGACTTCCTTTTTCTGAAGTTGTGTTTAAAGAGTCTTTTAATTTTTTTTGTTTGTTTTGGACTTCATGACAAAAAATGGCTAGTTTGATGGGCTTTTCCCTTTTTCATCCTTTTGGCTGGTTGTGATAAAGATACAGTTCTTGTTCTTGATTGTTGATGTCAAATGTATTTCTAATGCCTCCTGGGACCCTTGTTATTTTTGAAAATGTGAGTTCTTGTGTTTTTTGCAGTGTAGTTTTTAAAAATTCTAAAGGTATGGATGTCCTTTAAAGTCAGGTCTAATGGACTTTGTTTGTTTCCCCTAGAAGGAAAAGAGAAAGAAAAGAATGGACATAGCAGGGATTCACAGTCCCACATTCCAGACTGATTATCATGCAGAGTTTTAATTAGGAAAATAAACCCAGCTGTGTTTTCAGATTGTTAAGCAACATTTGGCAAATATTTGTGGTTTAAAAAAATAAAAATCCTCCCATCTTTTTAGATTTGTTAACCCAATGACTTTTAACCCAGGGGCACAATTCCTTTACTTCTAAATCGATAGCTGGTTTTCAGAATCTTCAGAGGCTTAGGGTCAGGGACATTTCTAGAATAATGCAAATGGAATAGCAATTGCTACAATTCTAGAATAGCAATTGCTCAAGCCTTGAGCATTTATAGGGTCTGCCTTTCGGGGAAGGGGTGCTGTTGGATGACTTGGGAAGGTAGCTAGTGGGATGAAGCAGGGTATATTCTGGTTCAGGCTTCAGAGCCAATTGTTAAATTTTCAATGTGAACCTGTACACCTTGATCATCAGCAAATACTATAAATTAGGGCTTGATGTATTATTTTGTTGATGGCCTAGACTTAAGAAAGTGATGGAAAAAATATTAATGACATAAATTAAACTTTTGTGTATAGAGCACACTTTCTGTCTCCCCCCTGGTTGTTTAAACATTTACCAGTATACCCCTAATGAAGGTAAGTCAGGTGGTACTAAAAGACTGGAGGCTTATATACATAGTCAATCCATGGATTCCCATAATGCCACAACCAAGAGAAAACCTTTCCCCACTTTCAAACAAACCACTCTGTGATGCTATAAAGTTACATGTCTGTTTTGTGACTTCCTTTTCCTTATCAAGGCAACCCTGTAGATTCATGTTAACCTGGTTTCACCTAGGAATTTTACCTGTGAAGGAAAGTATACAGAACCCCCTTGGGGAGGGATCCTTCCTATGGTATTTTATATTATTTAAAGCAACCTTCTGCAGAAAGCCTTCCTTCTGCTTTGTATGTGCCTTTTTATTTATGTATTGTCTTCCTGATTAATATGTTAGCTCCTTGAGGGCAAAGACTATTTTTGTGTTTTTGCCATACTTTATATCCTTCTTGTTTAATACTTTTTACTAGTATATAATAAGTGTGCACATTAATAAATGCTTGTTCGTTGACTGATCTCTTTACTGTGCATGATGTCCTTAAGTTGTAAAGGATCACTCACACCAATAGCATGGACTGCCTAGTTGACCCTTGTAATCTCCATGGATAGTTTGTGATGGAGTTACTTACAAACACCCAAGCCTTTGGGGGCTGGGCGTAGGTCATTCAATCTGGTGTCACCCTTACCTATAACTTTTGTTGTTCTGTGCATTCCACAAAATGGCATTGACAATGCCATTTTCCAGGATAAAGGCCATTAGGACATACATATTTATTGAAAGAAATTTGTGGTGAACATAGTTATCCATGTAATAATAATGAATTATTGCATAAATTATGAAATTATTAAGAACCATTGACCTGGAATCTAACTAATTACCTGTAATGCAGTGATATCAAACTCAAAGAGAGATGTGGGCCACTAATTCCCACATAAGCATCCTTATGGGCTGTTTTAAAGTATAATTTTATCTGTTTTATTGCACTTTTAAAAATATTCCCCAATTAGATTTTATGCTGATTCCCAGCACTTGGGTGTGTTGCTGCTCCAAATGCAGCTCACAGGCCTTGAATTTGACATGTAAAACAAGTTCTTAAAATGTGTATTTTAATTTTTTCTGAACCCAATACCATCACGACCCCCAAGCTCTATGATATTATTGTGGATCATAACACCATACATGCCTGAGTAGTTGATTTTTCATTTGCTGTGGCTATAAAAATTAGCCCTGGGTGACCTATCTTTGTAGTGAAGAGCTTTCTCCAAAATTAGGCCAGTTTTCTTCCAGTAGATTTATGAATTTTATGCAGGCCTATCTCAATGGCAGTGTGGTGCAGTAGAAAGGGTAGTGACTTTGGAGTTAGAAGATTTGAGTTCAAACCCCACTTCTCATACTTATTAACAAGTGCGACTTTGGGTAAGTAATTGAATTTCTCCTCAGTGTAAGATGAAGAAAGTTGGACTAACTGACTTCTAAGGTCCTTTTTAACTCTAGATTTTTGATTTTTGTTGTTGTTCAGTCATTTCAGTCATGTTCTACTTGTCATGATCCCATTTGGGGTTTTCTTGGCAAAAATACTAGGGTGGTTTGACATTTCCTTCTCTAGGTCATTTTACAGACAAGGACACTGAGGCAAACAGGTTAAATGACTTGCCGAGGGTGGGTAATATCTGAGGGCGGATTTGAACTCATGTTTACTTGACTCTAGGCCTGGCACACTATCCACTGAGCTACTACCTAGCTGCCCCAATTTCTGATGCTATGATCTTTTCCATCTTGGCAGAATGTGCTAGAGTTCACATTCTGCTGTATGGTATAGGCAAAAGGATTGTGCATTTGGTCTCAGGGGACCTGGGTTTGAATTTTGATTGCCACTTACTATTTTTGTGATCTTAGGCAAGTCACTTAACTTCTCTGAGCCTCAATTGCTTCATCCGTAAAATGAGGGGGATGGCCTCTGAAGTTCCTTCCAGGTCTAAATCTAGGATAAGATTCAAAGTCAACCCTGTACCATAATAGGACAATAGAATAGGACTTGGCTGGAGGTGGAATCCAACACAACTTAATTTAAAAAAAAATGCTAATGAGCAGTGTGTAGCCTTGTTGATGAAAAGTAGAAACAGGAGCAAAATGTATGAAGCAGCCAATTTTAGATATTATAATTGTACTCTGCGATATGTCTTTGTTACCACTCTTCAGGTCTTATCATGTTTTTGGTTCCAAGAGAAAACAAAGAATCATACAACTGAAAAGGTTCTCCAAGGATCTTCTATTCTAGAAAACAACAGTCTGTAAGAAGAAATGAATTAAAAATTTCTACCTCAATTTAATCCAATTCAACAAATAATTTACTAAGTGCCCATTTTTGCTGGATACTGTACTAGGACCTGAAAAAGTAAAAACATGAGATATAATTTGGCTCCTTTACCTAAGGACCTTATAAGCTAATTGGGAGTTGGAGCAGATAAAATTTTCATAGAAGCTGATAGGAGAAATGCACAGAACAATTTCTATGAAAAGCCTGAGAGTCTTGGGGAGTTTGTAGAGGGATTCCAGAAGGATGAGGAGGGAAGGCTTCATGGCACATGAGATGGACTTCACAGGTACAGATCCCTTCCAGTCATAGAGTATAACTGGGAAATACATAGAGGTTGAAGAAAATGAATAATTTTGAGTTAATCCAATTCTTTGAGATTTTAGAATACATGAAGGGTAATAAGACTAAAAAGATGGGAGTCATGAGGTTATTGACTATCAGGATCCTTAAATATTATCCTGCAGGTAAGAAGGAACCAATGAAAGAATTCTGGGTTTGTAGCCAGAGGACCCAGATTTGAATTCTGGTCTCTGCCACTTCCTACTTTTATAACTTTGATCAAGCTACTTATACCTCAGTTTACCTTTCTGTAAAAATAAGTTGTACTAAATGTCTCCTTAAGTCCTTTTCATCATTAAATCTATGAAAGTTTTTGAGTAGTGATGTGACATGATCTTACATAATTATTTTTACATGGAAGGATGATTTAAGAGAAGAGGATGTAGACTTTGGGAGATGGGTTTGTGGACTAGGTGAGAGGTAATGAGGGCTTGAGTTGGACTGGTATCAGTGGAAGCAGAAAAGAGCAGATGGATGCTAGAGATATTTTGCAGGTTAGATCTCTAAGACTTGGCAACAGATCAGTTGTTGGCAGTGGGATCTTTGTGTAGGGAGTGGGGAAAAACACTTGAACCAATGATAGCACCAAAAGCGTGAGGGATGGGTAAAGTGATCACATAACTAGGGAAATTACAAGAAGAGTCAGGTTATTACATTAACTGCATCTCTTATATACAACTTCTCTCCACTCACAGTCACCATCTTAGTACAGACCCTTATCACCTCTTACTGGGACTATTGCATTTACCTGCTGGTTGGCCTCCCTGTCTCACATCTCTCTCTGCTCCAGTCCTTCTTCCACTCAGTTGCCAAGGTGATTTTCCTAAGGCATAAGTTTGAGTATGTCGTACCCCAATTCAGTCAATTCCAGTAGCTCCTGTATTGCCTACAGGGTCAAATACAAAATCTTCCCTTTGGAATTTTTAGCCTTTTACAACCTAGTCCCCTCCCATCTTTCCTATCTCTTTATACGTTACTTCCTACCATGTACTCTTCAATCCAGTGACTGGCCTCTTTGCTGTTCCATGAAGAACACATTCCATCTCTTGGCTCTGGGCATTTTTTCAGGCTGTTCCCTTTGCCTGAAATGCTCTTTCTCCTCATCGCTGATTACTGGCTTCCCTAGCTTTCTTTCAGTCACAAGTAAAACCCCATCTTTTACAGGAAGCCTTTCCAAACCCCTCTTCTAAACCCAACTGATTCTAGTACCTTTCCTCCCAATTATTTTCTATTTATTCTTCATGTTGCTTATTTTTACACACTTATTTACTTGTTGACTCCCCCATTAGACCATGAGTTCCTGGAAGTCAGGGACTGTCTTTTGCCTTGTCTTAGTACCTGAAACATAGGTACTTAACAAATGTTTGCTGACTGTTCTTTACACTGGGTGCTCCATTTCCTGACTTTTCACTGGCTGTCCTCTATGACTTCAATGCTCTTTCTCCTCACCTCCACTTAAATCTCCCCTTTTGCAAAACATTCTTCCTGGATCCCAACCTGTTCCCTACCCTCCCTCTGCCTTTTTTTTTAAAAAAAAAAAAACCTTCCATCTACATTCTCTCCATATATTTTGTATGCATATAATTATTTATATGTTGTCTCCCCCTGTTAGAATATGAGCTCTTTGAGGACAGGGACTAACTTTTTTCCTTTGTAAACCTAGCACTTAGGACAGTGCCTGACATGTAGAAAATATTGAATAAATGCTTATTAAGTAACTGACTAGGGACAAAAACTGAGTTAAATGTTAGACATTTTGAGTTTGAAGAACCAAAGTGAGACATCTTAGTGGAACTATCTAATAGGCAATTGGAGATGTAAGATTGGAACTTAAACGGTAAAGTTGGTGTTAGAGAAATAGATTTTGAAGCCATTTGTATAGGAGTAATCATTGGCACCATGGGAATGGACAAAAAATATTGAAGAAAGAGAATGGAGTCGAGGACTCCTCGTCTGACAACTGTCAAGGACTAAATCTTTTTGATGATAAGACTCCTCTTCTCCTCACAGATGGAGGAGGAATAATTAGTGGAAGAAACCAAGAAGGGGTCATCAGAGAGACAGCAATTTTAAGGAAGAGTATGACAAAGAAGCCAAGGAAAAGTAAAGAATCAGCAACAAAGAACAAGTATTTGGTAGAATGAAAGCGTCTTGATGGCAGGGATTTTTTTTGTTTATTTTTGTAGGTCCAACATCCTGTACAGTGCCTAGCACATGGTAGTTACTCAATAAATGCTTGATGAAGTGTTGAAATAGCAAGAAGAAAAGGCACTTGTCATCAGTGTCAAATATTGAAGAAAGGTCAAGGGGCAGCATAAAGCTTGTCCTGAATACAAATAAGTAACAAAAAAACTAAGAAACTTTCTCCACCATTGGTTTTTCTATTACCAGAAAGAGAGCTAGATTTGAGAATCAGAAGATTTGGGTTCAGATACTGGTTTTGCTATTTACTAGTGTTATGATCACTGGGGAGAAGTCACTTAACTACTTTGAGGATCAGTATCCTCATCTGTAAATTAGGAATAATAATTTTTGCTCTGTCCACCTTACAATGTTGTGGGGAAGGTGTTTTACGAGCTGTAAAATGCCAAGAAATTGCAAACTATTGTTATTATAGTAATTGCAAGTTAGCTTTTTCTATGACGAGATGTTTTCAAACAATGTTTCTGTGGACGTTAGTGGAGTTTCATGCTACTGGTTATTTTGTAACTGTGGGGAAAACCACAGAAATTTCTGGTGGGAAGAAGCTGTGTTATTATTTCTAAATTGTCAGGCAAGTTTCTCTGACCAAAGAATTTTTGTTTGTTTCTAGCACAAGTGGAAAATACAATTCTTATTTACATTATTTGGGTATATCCTAAGTCTTAATTAAAGGCCAGTCAGTTTGCTTAGTGACCATTTTCATGTTCAAAAATATTGTTAGGAGCCTGCTTAATTAGACCTTCCTGGCAATTTTCAACTGATAACCTGTTACCTTTTCGCTTTTTTTAGCTGTTTGGTTTTGGGGGGAGGAGAAGATGGGTGATGCATTGTTTTCCCTTTCAGTTTGAGCCACAATAATACATCTTGGAAAAGAAGATAGCAATGGTTCCTGCCAACGGATCAAGGAGGTAGCTTTCTATTGTTAACAGGGTAGGCTCTCTTCCTTAAAAACTAGTTTATCCCTTGAAAATGGGCACACATCTACTGGACCTTAAATTTTGTCTAGAGGAAGGAAACAAGCATTTATTAAACACCAACTATGTGCAAGGCATAGCACTTCACAAATATTAGCTCATTTGATCCTCAGAACAACTCTGGGAGGTAGATGCTATTAATACCCCCATTATATAGTTAGGGAAACTGAGGTAAATAGAGGTTAAGTGACTTGCCCAGAATTACGAAGCTAATAAATGTCAAGGGGTTATCAGCTCTTCCTGACTCTAAGCCTAGCACTCTATCCAGTATGGTACCTTGCTACTTCCTCTAGGAGTATACTGGTTACATAGTAATGATTACTAACTAGGAATTTCCTAAGAGATATGCTAGTAAACACTGTATGAAACAGAGGCTGGACTCATGAGAAGGTAAGAATGGGACTTTGGAATGGTCCAAGTCAACTTATGCTTGAGAAGGCAGCATTGGGTAAGAAGTAAGAGGATGCCAATAGGGTATTCTTTCACGTTTTCTGTGGAGATCTTCTAGGCCCAACACCCAAGATATCCACAGGGACATACACAATATAGTTAATGATGATGATCATCATCATAATTGGCATTTATATAGTGCTTTAAGATTTGCAAAATACTTTACATATATTATTTATTTCATCCTCACAACAGCTCTGTAAGTTTGATACTAATGGTATTATTACCCCGATTTTAAAGATAAGAAAACAGAATGGGGGAAATTAAATGGTTTCATGGCAAATATGAAACAAACAGGGAAAACTATCCAGGAACAATAGATTTCTGAAATTATGTTGCTTTATCACACAGAACACTCACCTGATTTTCTCTCTCTCTTTTTTTTTCTGTTCTTCAAGACAATTAGCTCTGTAATCACACCATAGCAGGCCAATCTAGAAAACCAGTTAAAAAATCTTGTTTCTCTTTATCTTTATCTGCTTGCTGTGGGGTCACAGAGTGTCCATGGAGAGAGAGAGAGAAAGAGAGAGAGAGAGAGAAAGAGAGAGAGAGACAGAGGGAGAGAGATGGAGAGAATGGAGAGACAGAAATAGAGACAGAGATTCCATTGGTTTGTGCTTTTTGTGTGCATACTCAGTTCCAGTTCAGGAGACAATTAAAAGGTTTTTATTTACCATGTAGTAAGCAGATTAGAAATAGTTGCAGAACACCTGAGCATGCTTTGAATTGAAGACAGGGCCCCTTCATTACAAGTCATCAAGCTTTTGCAAATTCCTCCCCCTCCCCCCATACATGGGTCATCAACAGGCAGACTACATTGCACACACTCTTAGGACTGGGCCCCCATTGGCCAGTCCCCTGTTGTATTATTAAAGATAAGATTGGAAAAAGCACAGAATGATAACTCTTACCTGGATTATTACAATATTTTTCTCTCTACCTCAAATATCTCCCCTCTCAAATCCATCCTCTGTAGAGCTGCCAAAGTAATTACTCCTAAAGCACAGGTCTGACTACATCACTCCTCTGTTCAATAAACTTCAGTTGTTCCCTACTACCTATGGAATTAAACACAAACTCCTACATTAGCTACTCAAAGCTCTTCACAACCTGACTCTGATCTACCTTTTGAGGTCCATCATCATTGCTCTTCCTCTTGTACTCTTAAATTTAGACAAATTAGCATTTTTATTGTTCCTTACATGTAATAATCCACCTTTTGTCTCCATGCTTTCATATAGGCCTGGAATACATTCCCTCCCTACTTCCATGTCTTAGAATCCCTAATTTCTCTCCAAACTTGGCTCAAATGGCCCATCTGGCTTGAAGCTCTTTTTTTTTTTTTTTAATGAAAGCCCTAGCTGCTAGTGCCCATGTCTCCACCTTCAAATCTCACTTACTTTTGAGAAAGTCTTGCTGTCTTTTGCTGATCACACTTTGCTTTTCTAGATGATCAATAAATATCCTTTTAAAAATGCTCCTTTTTTAAAAAAATCAGGAGGATCCAGCAGTTAGCACAGTGTCTGGTATGTAGTAGATACTTAATAAATGTTTATTGAATTATTGAATAGAATTGATTGACCTACTATGGATACTTTCCAACGTATCAATATCATTCCTAAGAGGTGGCACGCAGAATAAAGCAGAATACAGGTGTGGTCTGATCAGAACACAGTACAGCACAACTATCACTTCTCTCATCCTTGGAAACAGTCTTTCTTAATGTAACCTAATGGTTTCCTGGATGCCATAATCACAGTATTGACTCATGTTGAGATTTCAGACTACCCAAATTCCCAGAGTGGTTTCAGATGAATTGCTGTCTAGTAATATTTTTCCCATCGTATACTTTCAAAATTCATTTTTTTTGTAATCCAATTGAAGATTTTGCATGCATCCTAATAACAGTTCATCTTGGTACATTCATCCTAATGCTCTATCAAGAGCAGCTATGTGGTATAGTGGATAGAGTGCCAGGCCTGAAGTCAGGAAGACTCATCTTCCTGAGTTCAAATCTGACCTCAGACACTTACTGGCTGTGTGTCCCTGGGCAAATCACTTAACACTGTTGGCCTCAGTTTCCTCGTCTGTCAAATGAGCCAGAGAAGGAAATGGCAAACCACTCCAGTATCTTTGCCAAAAAAACCCCAAAATGGGGTCACAAATAGTCAGACATGACTGAAATGACTGAACAACAACAACAACATTATATCATGGCAAGATTTTGTTGTTTTTGCTGGACTCTTGACTATACCATTCAATGTGTTCAATCTCCCAGCTTTATGCCATCTGTGCATTTCATAAGCATTCCCTTTGAACCTTTATCAAATCAATAATAAAACATGTTAATAGCACTAGACCAAGTTAAAAATCCCTGAGACATTCCAGTGGAGACTACAACATTAATGACCACTCTGAGTCTGGCTATTTAACCTGTTCCAAATCCTCCTTATTGTACTCTCCCTTAGCCCACATCTCACCATCTTGTCTACAAGAATAGCATGAGAAATGCTGTAAATGCTTTGTTAAAACCTAGGTAAACTCTTTCTACAATATTTCGCTGACCTACTGGTCTGTTGACCGCTAGTTAATCTGGCATGACTTGTTTTTGAGAAAGTCTTGCTGTCCCTTTGTGTTTACCATTTTCTTTTCTAGATGATCAATAAACATCACTTTAATAATACTTTATCCTTCTTTAAAAAAAATCATGACATTTGCCACTCTCAAATGCTCCCTTTCTTCATGATCTTTCTCCATGACAGTAGCTCAGCAATCACATCTGCTAGTTATTTCAGTTCTTTGGACTATGTATAATTTTCTTGGGCCAGGTGACTTGTACTGATCCCTGGTTACTGTCTTCTCATTTATCTCAGCTATCCATTCCTCATTAACCATTATGGTCCTGTTCTTTTTGGTTCAAAGATTATTCTGTGTGAGAGAGAAAATGGAAGCAAAATAAAACTCAAGCAATGTCCCTTTCTCTCCGTCCACCCTGAGACATGCCTGCTCTCCTTTTTTGATCTTGCTTTTTCCTCTAATATAGCTTTTTTTTTTTAAAAAAAAAAACACCTTTTTGGGGGGGTTATCATTCTTTTCCTTCCCCATCAGCCTCTGATTGTTTTGGAGCTTACCGTTCTTGATGCTGTTCTCCTGCTGTCCATTCTTGCTGGAAGTGATATCTTTTGTCTTTCCACTTCTAATTAATACCTCCCCTTGAGAATTTGATCCCTATTCCTTGAAACTCTTACCAACTGATTTATTTGTACTGACTCATGGTGCTCATTGTATACAAAGTTCATTCTCATTGTCCTAACCTAGAGTCTTAGGTGCTAAGTGATGTATAGTCAACTTCCCAGTCAGTGGAACCTCTAATTATGCCACTGCCTTCCGTGGCATATGCCAGATTCAGGTAGCCTTGGGATGGCAGAGGCATAGTGGTGTCATGTGGGCAGAAATAACATATTTATCCCATATATATCTTTCACCCAACAAAGAATCATTTTGATCCATCAGTAAATGGGTAGTTCTGCCTAGTATGTTCCATAGTTTAGCCTAAAAGGTCCTGTAAGATTTATCAATGTGACTAATGTAGATGGCTTACAGCTGACCCAGCCACATGACACAGTGATCTTATCACTGTAGGTATTATATAGATTGAAAGATTCTCCAGGCAATGAAGTTGGGTTTTATCCAATTCATTTCCTGAGTGTAATTATCATAGTGATGTGGAAAGTCCCTTCCCCAACATTTATTTTTTCTGAACAAGAGACAACCAGGTTAATAGTTTATATTTTGTAATAATTTATTTAAAATGTTCAACTTAATTTTTATTTTAAATTCTATTTCATTTTCTCCTTCCAACTCCCCCTTCTCTATCCATTGAGAAGGCAAGAAAAACAAAACGTGTTACAAATATGTAGATAGTCAAGCCAAACAAATTCTTTCATTAGCCATGTACAAAGAAAAAAGAAAACAAGAAGAAAAAGAAAAAAAAAACTTTAATTTGCGTTGTGAGTCTGTCAGCTTTCTGTCTGGAGGTAAATGGCAGGTTTCGTCATGAGTCTTTCTGAATTGTGATTTTCACCATCATTTAAACTGATACCTTACAATTGACTTTAAGCCTGACCTATTAAGAAGTTGAAATGAGGTTTATGAAAGCTCTAGGCAGTAAGAAAGTTCTGTTGGCAGCATGGTTCAGTAGCATTGGACTTTGAGTCTAAAGACTTAGACCAAGATATCTAGCTCCAAAATGTCCCATAACCTTGACAAGTCCTTGCCTCTCTAAATCTCAGTTTCTCTATCTGTAAAATGTAGTTAATGGTACATGTTTTGTGAAATAACTAAAATGATTAAACAACAAAATTTTGCACTTCTTTTTTTTCCCCACAGTTCCAGACTTTATTTAATATACAAAACTCTCATCATGTACCCATTGCTGTGGCAGGTCATCTAGGGACTACAGGGGGAGCACCCTCACCCCGGTTTCCCTCTCTGCAGCCTATTTACTCTCCCTTCAGTAGTTCAATGTAGAGCATGGCCAAGGTTCCCAGGAAGGAGATAAACTCCTGGAAGTTGACTTCCTGATCTTTGCCTTGGTCCTGATCATCCATTAGTGCTCATTTTACAGCATTATTATGAAGAAAACATTCTTTAAATTAAAAAAAATATAAATGTGACCTATTGATCAGCTCCCCTCTCTGAAATCCAACTCCAATACCTCATGATGTTGTGGAGGTGGCCCTGGGCTCTTGAAATCTGTCCCCACAGTGTAAGCTCTGACAGGTCCATGGAAAGTCTTCTAGTGTGGACATGGCAAAAAATATCTGTTGACTGAGAACTGGACTGGCTAAGTTTGATGAGGTTTATCTCTCACCAGGTTGGCTACTGGGGGATGCATTTTTATTGGTCACAACTCATAAGGCTTGTAGGTAATTGTTGTGCCAAAAGTTCCTTCTTGATGTGAAATGCTCTGGGACTCTATAGAACTCTCACTTAAGGTGCTCATTGTCCCTTCCCAAGTGAAATCTGGAAACTTAAATTCATGCCACTTTCCCAAATCTAACCATTAGCTCCCCTTGAAAACACTCAGGTTTACAAAGCTTCAAAACATAGTAGCCTTTTTTGCATAGTAAATGACAAAGAATGGACTTTTGACCAATAGAGAATCAAGAGAGCACTCTTTTTTGTAGGATATCTTCCCTTCTAAGGACTTACATAGTTCCAGTGATTTACAATGCTACCTTGAATGGAGCCCTAGCAAAGGAAAAAGCTGGGGTGTATGTTGTATTTTATACAAGCGGGGTGGTGCAGTTGATAGAACACCAGGACTAGAGTCAGGAAGACTCATCTTTCTGAGTTCAAATCTGGCCTCAGACATTGACTACGGTCTATCCCTGGGCAAGTTGTTTAACCCTGTTGGTTTCAGTTTCCTAATTTGTAAAATGAATTGGAGAAGGAAATGGAAAACCACTACAGTATCTTTGCCAAAAAAACCCAAATGGGGTCACAAAGAGTTATGCAGGACTGAAAAATGATTAAACAACAAAATTTTGCACTTCTTTTTTTTCCCCACAGTTCCAGACTTTATTTAATATACAAAACTCTCATCATGTACCCATTGCTGTGGCAGGTCATCTAGGGACTACAGGGGGAGCACCCTCACCCCGGTTTCCCTCTCTGCAGCCTATTTACTCTCCCTTCAGTAGTTCAATGTAGAGCATGGCCAAGGCTCCCAGGAAGGAGATAAACTCCTGGAAGTTGACTTCCTGATCTTTGCCTTGGTCCTGATCATCCATTAGTGCTGCAGGGTCTGCATCTTCCATTTTAGATCCAAGGCAGAATTCATCCTGAATCAATTCCTTCAGCTCCTTCTTGCTCAGGGTGTTCCTGTCACCCTCTTTACCTGAATATTTGTGGAAGATGCTGATAAGGGCACAAATAGCTTCATCCAGCATGGATGCCATAGCTGCCAGGTAGACTTGAGGGAGTGAAGGCAGACAAAAGCAGGGACAAAAAGTGGGCACCTAGGGATCAAAATTTTGCACTTCTAGATATTTTAGCAGCAACTCTCTTTATTCCCATGTTCCTTTGGTCACTACCACTGTTCTCCCTTCTTGGCAGACATTGTAGCAGTTTAGTCATGCCATGGATAGAGCCATGGGTTTGGATTCAGGAAAAATTGAGTTCAAAATCTAGCCTCATACATATAATAGTTATGTGACTTTTGACAAGTCACCCTCAGTTTCCTCAACTGCAAAACAATAGTAATAACAGTACCTACTTTCCAGGGTTGTAATGTGGATCAAATGAGATAATATCTGTAAAGTGTTTAGCACAATGCCTGATAAATACAGTTATCCCTTGCATGGCTCCAGAGTTAGGGGCGTGGAAAATCTGTGTAAAAATTTATGGCCCTCCCTTCTTACCCCTGAATTTCTTCTTTTTCTTGTATGGGGTGTTTTCAGTACCTTGTTGTAAAATTTGGGTTAAGTATTTGGTCACAGGACGTGCCATCTGCTGGTCTTCGTGTATCATCTATGACTTTCACAAAACTACCCCCAAATTCCCATTTCATTTCTTATGTCAACCTCCAATATATAGAAACCATGATGGGAAAAGTCATGATGTGGAAGGGATAACTGTAGTAGATGCTACTAAAAATGCTAACTATTATTACTATTATGATTATTATTGTTGCCATCATCTCTATCTTCCTTTTTCAATAAATTTCTTACTTGTTAGTTATCTTCAGTTTTGCTTCTCTGGTATGCAAGACTTGGTTCTCCTGGGGGACATGGTGCTAGTTATCTCCTGTCTAGACCCTAACTCTTAAAAAGTTTATCCTAGAACTGACAGTATTATAGCTCTGAGTCTCTTCCAGGAGAATGGAACCTGCAGCCTCGAGGCCACATGTGGCCCTCTGGGTCCTCAAGTACATCCCTTTGACTGAATCCAAACTTCACATATGGCCACATGTGGCCTTGAGGCCACAGGTTCCCCACCTCTGTATAGGTAATTATCATGCTTCCATTTTGTTATGGTTATCTATATATTTGTATGCATGTATGTCTATATGCGTGTTTGCAAACTTTTGTGACCTAGGAGTATGCTTTATTATCATATTTAAAAAATCCACTCGTGCCTAGAAGGTAGAACCCTCAAGTGGATCAGTGGTCTCTCTGATTTGGGTGTTCCCACCAATTATGCAGACTGCAATCCTTCCATGCCTACCCATCCTGGGAGACTCTTGTACGCGTTCTCTCATAAGTTCAGCATAGGGGGCTTACTCAGCATGCTAGGACTCTTTCTCAATTTCTGGTAATATCACACGGATGTCAGTGGATCCATGGCCAAGCTGTTTTGTCTCCCTCCCATACATATCCTGATGATATTTTTTCTTTCCGTTCTTCGAAGCTCCATAATAGTTATATATCACAGCCTGTTCACTTCTACCATTACCCTCTGTGTAATATTCATTTTTAGTTCTGAGGAAGAATTTGTCTTTCATCAAAATTATACAGCAACACCAGTAGGATGTATTGAAAAAGAGGGTCTTGTTTCCTAGGAATCACCAAATGAGTTTTACAATTTCCCAAAGGAATCCAACTCACTATCCTCTTCCTGCTCAGTTTTGGCCTCAGCTTGTTCATTTCGTTTAGTCTGGCCCAGATATGCACACTAATGAACAAATTTGTAAATGCATAACATAATCTAGATGCAGGCATTCTTTATCTACTTGGCCTTTCCTATGTGGTTAGTAAAACTGAACTCTTGAGTCAAACCAAACTCTCAGATATCTACCAGGAAGTTCTGCAATGTTCAAGGCTTGATGGGACCACCACAGTGTCATCCACAAACAGGAAGATCTGGAGGACCTCACCAACTACCAGAAATCATCTTGGACTCTGCAGTGAGTTTCTTCCAACACAGTGGCCAACACTTTTGAAAACTTGACTTTACATCTCTCAATTTTATGCCTTGTCTGATGTTAATGATATTAGGAGGGTCATTGGTTATTTTTGTTGTTAAGTCATTCAAAGGTTTTTGAATGACTTTGATGAAAAGATTAAAGACACCTTATTGGGAGAAAGCCTTTAAGGCAAATGTTTTTTTTTTTTGCATAATCAACAAAGTGGGATCTTAGATACTATATATCTTTCAGTCAGTCAAAAATGATAAAGATATGATCCTTTGCAGATTAATGCTTGTGAAAGGTGGGGAAGGAAATGTACCAGGCACTGTGCTAAGAGCTGTTGAGATTGAAATTTAACAAAAGGGTGAACTGAGGCAATTCTCCATGTAAGATAGCAGTTTATTAATAGGGAACCAAACCTAAAAAGGTTTAAGAGGGTCTATGACCTGTCTCCATTTGTATCAAAAGAACTGGAGTGAGAGCTGCCAGGGTCTTTTAAACCTAGGAGTGTCTTCCTTCTGGTTGGCCTGACAATATGTCATTTGGACCTCCCCTGGCAAAGGCAAGTCAATTCTGATTGGTAGGTATTTTAATGAGGAAGTGGATTAAGAGTTCTCAGATCCTCCCTACTACATCTTTGGGTGGGGCAGGGCTGGGGAATGTGGACTGGCCTTGAGATGTAGCTGATTATGGCCCTTCTCTGACACTTAAGGAATACTAGCTGCTTAATGAGACCTAGCTGCATCTAGCCCTCTTGGCTAGAAAAACCAAAACCATCTCAATCAGTTTCCCCCCTAGTTTTGTTCTCCCCTTTGTAGACCAAATTGTCCCTAACTTTGATGAAGGAAAAGCAAGGACAAGAGACTTATCCTCTGAGGGTGGCTTTGCTTAAGCTCAATTTCTGTTTACTGGGTAAACAAAAGTGAAAGTATCAATTGGGAGGGTCCCACATCAAGCAGGTTAACCAGCAGATGCTTTGGGGGTTGGGAGTGATTGCATTACTCAATCACCCTATTCAGAAACTGCCTGACCTTTAGAAGTGGGGTCTGACAAAATGAGGAAAATCATGGATCACAGAGTAATGTTCCTTATTAAACAATACAGAGTAATAATTTTCCCCATTGCTTTACAGTTGTTATCTCATCTGACCCTCACAACAACTCTGCAAGGTATGTGCAATTATTATCCTCATTTTACAGTTGAGGAAACTGAGGCAAAGAAGTGACTTGTCTAGGGTCACATAGCTAGTAAGTGACTAAAGCTGGATTTAAATTCCTATCTTGTTGACTCTATCAATTGCACCATCTTCCTGTCTCTGTGATGAATACCATCACTGAGGATATCCTTTATGCCTTAATAGTAAGCAATTAATATATTTTACATGAATTTAGCCACCCCAGAAGTCTCAGAGGGCATATTTTTATCCAGTAAGCCTTTTGGGTCCTTACTCTGTTACTGTCTAGTTAACTTATCCTTTGTTTCTCCACCGGTGTGCTCAGTTGGCTACTTGCCACCGTCATAACGTTCATGGTTTCATAGCCTTGCAAGCAGATTAACACAAATGTTGAAAAAAAAAAGGACCAGTTTTTTAATCTTTTTTTAAAAGGCCAATCTAACAACAGAATATACTTCCAACCTTATTCTTAACCTGGGTGCAAAACTGCCTGCTGACAGATGCATGTACAGGTGTAACTAAAGGGTAAATAGCTCTAAACTATGTATTAACATGGAATTGGTATGAATAAACATAGAGAGAACCTTTCTTCAATCTTCAGGAATATGTTTTTGCCATATGATATTTGAAGCACCCAGTATCCTTGCATAAAAAGTATGTTTTAGAGTGAAAGCACTATTATTATATATAATCTGTTGTCTTCTATTACTCTAGCTTTTTTGCAGCAATATTAATTTTCAGGCACTTAAGATTCATAGAGGGAGGCCTCTAACACATTGAGTAAATCTTCTGCGGATGAGTTTGGAAAGATGTGGATAGAAATTACTCAGGAAAAAAAAGGCATGGATGGGTGGTCCTCTGGTCTGGGAGAGAAGATACCCACGTTGGTGATGGCACAGTTCCACTAAATTATTGACATGGGATTTATAGAGTGCTAGAGTTAATGAGCCATTAGAGATTATCTACTTCCAACTCCTCATTTTATTGGTGAATAAACTGAGGCTGACAGAGACAAAACTAGGCACCTTGAGACAGTCAGTGGAGCAGTGGATTTGAAGTCAGAAAGAGCTGAGTTTGAATCCTGTCTCAGACAGTTACTACCTGCGTGAACCTGGGCAAGTCACTAAACTTCCATCTGCCTCAGTTTCCTCATCTGTGCACCTACTCTGAGGCCCTTTCCAGTGCTAAGAGTCTGTGATCCTAAATGGCTTATGGTGGAGGCCTGACAAAGAATGGTCTCAATAAGATGCACTAGCTGGCTTCTGAAGCCCCTTCCTAAGTTAAGATGCTGTGAATTAATTAATTATTTTTGAGGTGATTCTGGCTTAAACAACATGAATTAAGTACACAAACCCACTTTTCTATGTTCAAAGGAAGATGGTTTTAATGTGTTCATCAGAATTTATACTATAATTTGAGGTGTGAATTTTTTTCTTCTTGGTGAGATTCAACTCTATTCAATATTTAAGTATTTTCTGTTTGCTAGACATTATGAGGTAAGGTTTGTTTTTTTTTCCCTGTGGTTTTTCTTCTTGGGAAAAGACAGACTACAAAGATTTATAAGACAAAGGTGCTGCCTTGCAGCAGTTTACAATCTAGTAGGTGAGAATAAACAAGTGCATAAAAGACTATGGGACAAGACAGAATATAATAAATCTGGAATTCTGAAAAGTATATTTTTGAGTAAGAGCAGATTCTCTTGACAAACTAAGGGACTGTTTACAAAGCCAAACCATCTCCTCTCAAAAATGCAAGGAAAAAGTTGTACACATTTTATCTGTACACATATCAACAACCTAGACTTTGATTTTCAATTTGATTTCCTGGAGTCTGCACCCTGTAATTCCATCCACCGTCTTCACTTTCATAATTCAGCTTGTGTTGCCCCTCCTCCCCAGGCCCCAATGGACAAGCAATAGATGGTTTCAATTGTACTTTCTGAACGAGGGAAACACCTGCCTTTGTTTCTTCGAAGCCCCTCTTTCCAGATTTGCCAGAGGACCTGCACCTGGCCCTTCTTTTGTAGTTTTTTAAATGGTGCTAACTGCTCGGCAAAGCTGCCTTCCTTTACATGCTGAGAAGAATCCCAGAAAGGAGAATCAATGGGAAGGCTGCTCCTTCTGAACACCCAGCCAAAGATGCCAGGGCTTGTCAGCTTGGGTATCCCAGTTTTTCTCAGGTAAACAACGATAAAATAGCTCCCTCACCACAGCCTAGTGTCTGATTTAAGTATATGTTTAAGCAGGAAAATATGCACATGCAAGGGTAGCAGTAAGCACTTTGAGGTAAAGGAGACCTCTGCTGGCTTTTTGACAGGGGTTAAATGCTGATCTTAGGTGTAATGCACAACAATCATGTTAAACAATGTTTATCTGTCAAGAGTTTGATATGTCTGGCTAACAAGACACCTCTCTCTTTTTCACTCTTGTTTTTACTCTTCTTTCTTTCACTTTTTCTTTTACTCTTTTATTCTTTCTTGCTTGCTTTCTCATTTTCCTTTCCTTTCCTTTCCTTTCCTTTCCTTTCCTTTCCTTTCCTT
>NW_020947390.1:4395296-4412082 GCF_900497805.2 Vombatus ursinus
CCTTTCCTTTCCTTTCCTTTCCTTTCCTTTCCTTTCCTTTCCTTTCCCTTTCCCTTCCTCCCCTCTCTCATTCCTTCTTACTTTCCTTCCTTCCTTTCTTTTCTTTCCTCCTCCTTTCCTTCCTTCCCTCCCTCATTCCTTCTTCTCTCCCCCATTACTTCTTCCCTTCCTCCTTCCCTCTCTCCCTTCTTTCCTTCCCTTCCTTCCTTCTTCTCCTTTCTGTCTCTGTCTTTGTGTCTGTGTCTGTCTTTCTCTCTGCTGTCTCTCTCTGTCTCTCTGTCTATCTCTCTGTCTCTGTATCTTTCTATTTCTGTCTCTCTCTCTCTGTTTCTCTCTCTCTCTGTCCCTCTGTCTCTCTTTCTCTGTCTCTGTTTTTCTGTCTCTCTCTCTTGACTTATACTTCTGGTGTCCATTCAATTAGTTGAATGACTTTTTAATTTCCTCCATTCCCTCACTAGAGTTATACTCTAGTGTCTTATTGTGGTGTGGAGATAATGTTAGGGTCAGCCAAATGCAAGTTCTGGCAGGTCCTACCAAGCTGGAAAGGCTTTGAGTATCAGTCCAGTGATGGAATTTTATGTTTATAGTCAGAGGAGCAATTTTGCCAAGTTCAGAGTGGCTCATTGCCAGATTTTCCATAGGGTGATGTCTTTTTCAGCCACAGCAACTCTCAAAGACCACATATTAAATAATTGAAGAGCTGCAATCTGCACTGGTGGAGGGAGGGCCCACACTACCAAATCATAGAGCCTGAAGTATCAAAATACAGGGATAGCAACCTGTGATTTGATTGGTAAAGGGAACTCCTTTTCTCAAAGCAGGTCAGCACCTTCTCTGCAACTTAGAGACTTAGAGAATTTTCTAGAACCAGAGATGTTATAAGAGTACAGGGTCACACAGTTGGTATGTGTCAGAGGGGGCTTCAACCTAGTCCTTTCTGGCTTTGAGGCTGCCTCTTTAGCCACAATACCATTTTTTTCTCTCCACTGAAGTGTTATACATTATATCTTGAAAGAACCTTCTTCTTATAAGCCAAAAGTGTGGCCATGGCCCGTAGAAGAGAAGCTTGAAGAGTGAAAGTTACTCTCATCCTTCTCAATATACTAGCTTTTTTAAAAATTGAAGTAAAATATTGCTATACAAAGTTCAAAATGGGAGAAAAGGTGAATGAAATGGGAAAAGAGCTGAAGACTGAAAGTCAGGAAGACATGGATTCTATGCCTATTTCTGCCACTATTTAGCTGTGTGACTTTAGGCAAATCGTATCACCTCTCCTCAGCCTTCTTCTTACTCATATGAATAAAGAGCAGGCTCAATTGGATGATATCTAAAGTCTCCTCCAGCTCTAATATCAGATTATAGGATCATGGGTTTAGAGCTGAAAGGGTCCTTAGAGGTCATCTAGACTAACCTCCTTACTTAATGGAAAAGGAAACATAACACTTGAAGGTTTGCGAAGCACTTTGCACAAATCATATCATTTGATTCTCAGAACAACTCTATGAGATAACTATGAGATAATCCTATGAGAACAACACGTCATAATAATATGCTATTATCATCCCCATTTGATAGGTGAGGAAACTGAGAATGAGAGAATTTAAGCAACCTGCCCATGGTTACATAGCTAGTAAGTGTCTAAGGTTGGATTTGAACTCAGGTCTTCCTGGTTCCAGGTATAGCACTCTATCACCTAGCTGACTCTTTTTGTTGTTGAGTAGTTTTCAGTTGTTCACAACTCTTTCTGATGACCCCATTTTGGGGTTTTCTTAGCAAAGATATTGGAGCGGTTTGCCATTTCCTTCTCCAACTCATTTTACAGGCAAACAGGGTTAAGTGACTTGCCCAGGGTCACACAACTAGTAGGTGACTGAGGCCTGATTTGAACTCACAAAGATGAGTCTTCCTAGTTCCAAGCCAAGTGTTCTATCCACTGAACCACTTAGTTGCCCAGCTGATTCTTAGACCAGTCTAAAGAGATTAAATAATTCACCCAAGCCCTCACAGGAAGTAAGAGAAGCAGATCTAGAATCCAGACTAAGTTTCTCTGACTCCAAAGTCATTGACCACTCTTTTCCCTGCAGGTGGTTTATATTATTCTCATTATACTACACTGGCCTGCTTTTTAGAGCTGGGTATACTCTTGCTATTATATGACTCCAGATGAAAGTATGGTGTAATGGTGCCATCAATGCAACATCTCACTCTACTTAAATATGTCCCCATTTGGCTGTGTTGTCTTTGACAAAGTCTGTGAATTTCAGGAGCCATGAAATAGAGTTCATAATGAAGTTGGTATGGCCAAGGCTACATGTACAATGCAGAAAATCAACTGCTGGGAGAGTTCTGAACTGTCTGTCAATTTAAAGAACTGGAAGGTCTAGCTATATCTTTTGTTTCACTTCTCTGTCATTACAATAATCCTGTTCTGCCTGGTCACTTGATTGAAAGTAATACTTCTGAATAACTGCACCCCGGCCACTTGACTGAAAGTAATACTTCTGAATAACTGCACCCCAGAATCAGTTTGCCCACACAATTGTAAGGGAAAACCTTTAAAAGAACTGAGTTTTCCCCAAAACAATGAAATGCATAGTTATGAAATTTACAATGGTTATATCACACCCTTTTATTTAATATCTTGCTGTTTCTTTTAGGAAAAAGAAAAATATAGCTAACTGGAAACCTGTTTCCTTTCTTAATGATGAGTATAGTATATAATGAAAACAAAGAAAAAATGATAAGTTAAAAATCTAGGTATGGTAGATTATTTAAGATTTTTTAATATTAGTTTTCTTCGCTCAATGAGGTTATTTATTGTCTTGTTCCTACTTGACAAACATACATCATCTAGGGTGACAAACTCCCAGATCATGCAATATTTGAGTTGGAGTGACCCTCTTCCCCTCATTTTATTGGGAAAGGCGCAGTTGATCTTTGGAACATTAAATATCAGGTCGTACGACATAGTTGGAAGGATGGTAATGCACTACCCTCACGGAGATTTTAAAGAAGCTCAATATTTGAGTTTTTCATCATATATTTGCTTTTATCATTTTCCTTTATTTCATTTTCAAAGATGTCTACAATGAGATTAAAAGAATATAAAGCGTTTCATTTTCATTTCTTTATAAGTCAATTTTGAATTCTCTTGGTTTATTTACCACATTATAATCTATCTAATGAGTTCCACAATAACCTGGTAGCCTTATTTCTCTTCTCCTGCCTACCATGATCCCATTGCTGGCATCCTAGGGCCATTTAACCTAGAGAAGAGATGGCAAAGGGCACCTGATCATCATTTTGAATGACTCAACATAGAAGAGAGTTTACATTTATTCTTCTTGGACCCATTTGGAAGAATTAGGACCAATAGGTAGAAAATATATAAAGACAAATTTCAGACTAGTGTAAGAAAAGCTTGCTAATTTAACTATTAACTAAAGAGCCATCCAAAAATGGAATAAACTACTATGGAATCATATAGATTTAGAGTACAAAAATAATTCCCCAACAGATGACATCAAACAAAGTGAACAGGCAGTTCTCTTTTTTTTAATTTTAATTTATTTTTTTTTATTTTTAGTTTTCAACATTTACTTCCACAAGATCTTGAGTTCCAAATTTTCACCCCATCTCTCCCCTCCCCCCACCCCAAGATGGCATGCATTCTGAATACTCTTTCCCCAGTCTGCTTTCCCTGCTGTCTCTCCCCCCCTTCCCCTTCTATTTTCCTGTAGGGCAGGATAGATTTCTCTACCCCATTTCCTGTATTCCTTATTTCTCAGTTGCATGTGAAAACATTTTTTTTTAAACATGTGTTTTTTTTAAACTTTGGGTTTCAAATTTTCTCCCTTCCTCCCTCCCCACCCACCCTCATTGAAAAGGAAAGCAACTCAATATAGGCTATACTTGTGCAGTTATGCAAAACACTTCCATAGTAGACATGCTGTGAAAAACTAACTCTATTTCCCTTAATCCTATGCCGCCCCGCCATTTATTCTATTCTTTTTTTTGACCCTGTCCCTCCTCAGAAGTATTTGCTTCTGATTACCCCTTTTCCCAATCTGCCCTTCTCTCTATCATCCCCCTACTTTCTTGTCCCCTTCACCTTCTATTTTCCTGTAGGGTAAGAGAGATTTCCATACCCAATTGAGTGTGTATGTTATACCCTCCTTAAGTCAAATCCTATGAGAATAAGATTCGCTCATTTCCTCTCACCATCCTCCAGTTTCCCTCCACTGTAAGAGCCTTTTCTTTTCTGTTTTTTTTTGTGAGATAATTTACCTCGTTCTACCTTTCCCTTTCTCCTTCTCCTAGTATAATCTTCTCTCACCCCTTAATTTTATTCTCCAGATATGACCCCTTCATCTTCAACTCACCCTGTGCCCTCTATCTATCTATCTATCTATCCATCTATCTATCTATCTATCTATCTATCTATCTATCTATCTATCTATCTATCTATCTATCTATCTACCCATCTATCTATCTATCTATCTACCCATCTATCTATCTATCTATCTATCTATCTATCCATACATACATATAATTTTTTTCCCTCCAACTACCCTAATACTGACAAAGGTCTCATGAGTTACAAATATCATCTTTCCATGCAGGAATGTAAAGAGTTCAACCTTAATAAGTCTCTTATGATTTCTCTTTCCTGTTTACCTCTTTATGCTTCTCTTGAGTCTTGTATCTGAAAGTTAAATTTTCTATTCAGCTCTGGTCTTTTCATCAAGAATGCTTGAAAGTCCTCTATTTCACTGAATGACCATTTCTTCCCCTGAAGAACTATACTGTTTTGCTGGGTAGGTGATTCTTGGTTGTAATCCTATCTCCTTTGCCCTCCGGAATATTATATTCCATGCCCTGTGGTCCCTTAATGTAGAAGAAGCTAAATCTTGTGTTATCCTGATTGTGTTTCCACAACATTTGAATTGTTTCTTTCTGGCTGCTTGTAATAATTTCTCCTTGACCTGGAAACTCTGGAATTTGGCTACAATATTCCTAGGAGTTTTCCTTTGGGGATCTCTTTCAGGAGGAGATCGGTGGATTCTTTCAATTTCTATTTTGCCCTCTAGTTCTAAAATATCAGGGCAGTTTTCCTTGATAATTTCTTGAAAGATGATGTCTAGGCTCTTTTTTTGATCATGGCTTTCAGATAGTCCAATAATTTTTAAATTCTCTCTCCTGGATCTATTTTCCAGGTCAGTTGTTTTTCCAATGAGATATTTCACATTGTTTTCTAATTTTTCATTCTTTTGGATTTGTTTTATAGTATCTTGATTTCTCATAAAGTCACTAACTTCAAGCTGCTTTATTCTAATTTTTAAGGAAGTATTTTCTTCAGTAATCTTTTGGACTTCCTTTTCCATTTGTCCAATTTTGCTCTTTAGGGCATTCTTTTCTTCATTGACTTTTTGGACCTCTTTTGCCATTTGGGTTAGGCTATTTTTTAAGGTGTTATTTTCTTCAGTATTTTTGGGGGGTCTTCTTTAGCAAGCTGTTGACTTGTTTTTCATGATTTTCTTTCTTCACTCTCATTTCTCTTCCCAGTTTTTCCTCTACTTCTCTTACTTGCTTCTCAAAATCCCTTTTGAGCTCTTCCAAGGCCTGGGACTGATTCATATTTTTCTTGGAAGTTTTGGATGTAGGAGTTTTGACTTTGTTGTCTTCTTCTGGTTGTATGTTTTGATCTTCTTTGTCACCAAAGTAAGATAATATAGTCTGACTCTTTTTGCGCTGCTTGCTCATGATCCCAACCAATTACTTGAGTTTTAAACTCTTTGTTAAGGTTAAGAGTCTATTTCCAATGTGGAGAATGTACTATCCCAAGCTTTGGGGGTTTGTACAGCTGTTTTCAGAGATACTTCTAGGGACCTGAAAATTTTCAGTTCTTCTAAGATGGTATGATAAGGGGCGAGGTGTTTCCTCTCCACCGCCACAACAAGCTCCACTACGCCAGCACTTCTCCTCGCCCCAGGCCCGCCCCTCAGAACTGTGACCCAGATCCAAGCACAGGCAAAGCAAGAGATTCCTGCCTTAGCCCTGGCAAAGAGATCCTTGCAATCCCCCTCTGATCAGCCACTTGATTCCCCCTCAGTCTGTGGGCTAGAAGCTCAAAAGTCAGCCACTGCCCTCAGGGTGGCTGAGATCTAGCTTCTTCTCTCACCACAGTAACAGACTTTTCCCATTGACCTTCTAAGTTGTCTTTGGCATTTGTGGGTTGAGAAGTCTGGAAACCACCACAGCTGCCCGCGATTCAGTCCTCTGAGGCCTGCTCCAGGGTTGCTGGGGCCTGCACGCCCATGCTGAACTGTGCTCCTCTCCCAGCCTGGCGTGATATACCTTTCTGATCACCCATCCAAGTTGTCTTGGGCTGGAAATTAGTTTTGCTCTGTTATTTTTTGTGGGTTCTGCTGCTTTAGAATTTGTTTAGAGCCATTTTGTGTAGGTATTTGGAGGAGTCTGGGGGAGAGCTCTAGCAAATCACTGCTTTCCCTCCGCCGTCTTGGCTCCCAAATAGGCCGTTTTCACATGAAGAAATTTGGGCTCTGAACAACCACGTTTTAAAAAACAAAAGCTTCGAATTTTGTGGTTCAGTCATTTTTTACTCATGTCTGACTCTTCATGACTCTATTTGGGGTTTTCCTGAAAAATTACTGGAGTGGTTTGCCATTTCCTTCTTCAGATCATTTTACAGATGAGAAACTGAGACAAACAGAGTTAAGTGACTTGCTCAGAGTCACCCAGCTAGTAAATGTTTAAGGCCAGATTTGAACTCAGGATCTGAACTTCAGGCCCAGCTCTCTATCCACTGTGCCACCTAGCTGCTTCAAATAATGATAAAAGAAAAGCAAATTAAAAGAACTCTGAGGTTCTACTTCTTAACAATCAGATTGGTAAAAATGACAAAAAATGAAAATAGCAAATGTGAGGGCAGACACACTAAAGAATTTTTGATGAAACTGTGGATTGGTTCAACTATTCTGGAAAACAATTTGGAACTAAACCAGAAGAATATTTATAGTGACACTTTTTGTCATAGCAAGAACTAGAAGTAAAACAAGTACTAATCAGTTGGAGGATAGTCGAACAGATTGTGGTCTATGAATGTAATGGAATTTTATTGTGCCATAGGAAATGATGAACGTGACAGATTCAGAAAAATATGAGAAAACTTGTATGAACTGATGCAGAATGAAATGCTTTCAATTTATTCAATGACTACTATAATATTGCGAGTAGAAACAAATTTGAAAGACCTCAGAACTCTGATCAAAGTAGTAACAACTCAGGACTTAAAAAGACCGAAGATAATCTGGCTGTTGGCAGAGAAGTGATGGACAAGAGGGATAGAATAAGATATTCATTGTTAGACGTTGGCAATTATGAAGGCTTGTATCAGGATGGAGGCTGTGTGGGTAGAGAGAAGGTGAGATATATGAGAGATGCTGCAAATGTGGACATGACAAGACTTGGCAAAAGATAGGATATATGAAGTGAGAATGAGGAGTAGAGAATGACATAGAAGTTCCCAGGTTGCAAACCTGTATATCTTGAAATGTTTATTGATACATGTTAAGTTCACAGGGTGCTGCAATGGATACAGCACCTGGACATGAGTTAGGAGGACCTGAGTTCAAATTTGGCCTCAGAAGCTTACTTTTGACCCTAGGCAAATCACTTAAGCTCTGTTTGCTTCTTTTCTCATCTGTAAAATGTGGCTAATAATAGTACCTACCCCCCTGGGTTATTATGAGGATTATATGAGATAATAATTTTAAAGTGTTTAGCCCAGTACCTGGCACACAGTAAGGGCTATATACATGTTAGCTATTATTATTACTTTAAAGATCTCAGGCTAACATCAGCAAGACCTAGTAAGACTGCTGTTTCTGCCAAGCTGATGGCAACCCCAATCCACTCAGGTTTTTCTTCCTCTTGTTTTTACTTTATGGATCTAGGTTACAATTTGAGTTCATGTACATTCTGAAGGATTATGAAAGTATCAACCCCACTTTCTCTCTTGACTCTGGCCCCCATCCCCAGCTTATATTGAGAAAAATCTGTCCCTTTAAGGATTTTGGCCATTCCCCAATATCAGTCCCCATATTAATAAACTTGTCCACAAAATAACCATGGTTTCCTTGTAGTATAAATTAGCAAACACACACACACACACACACACATACACACATGAGTTTTTAAAAGAATAGGTTCCCAATTGTGGGCTTCAGTGTCACCACAGCAGAGCCTAGAGGGTGATAGGAGATTTCTTTCCTTGTGTGTCCCCACCTCCTCTATCCTTGTGCTTCCAGAAGGAAAAATAGGAAGGAAGTATTTGGATAGACGGTGAGGAGAGACCCCCATAGACTAAGTTCCCAATAAGAGCCATGGTGCTTGGCACATAGTAATGTTTCTGTATCCCATTCCTTTTGATACATAGATAAATGAATCAACCAGGTGATTTGGGAGGACAGGCACTAGGAGATGGAGGGATTAGGAAAGAGCTGGTGTCAAAGGTGGCATTTGAGTTAACCTTTGAAGGAAACAAGATTCTGGAAAACCTAAAAAGGTTACATGACTCACTCAACATCGTATAAATGACAGAGCTAGGATGTGAACCAAGGTCCCTTGACTGCAGATTCAGTGTACTTTGCCTTGGACAACAACTCTGCCTCTCAAGAAAGAATGCAGAAGTCAGAGAATCATAGATTTAGAAGTGGAAGGAATCTTAAGGTTCATCTTGTCCAACCACCTCATTTTTCAGAGACGTAAAGAACATGCCCAAGATTGCACAGTTTTAAGCAACAGAACCAGGATACTTTGCTGAAAATCAGATTAATTTTCTTTTTTCATTTCATGCTTTCATTTTTATTAATACATTTTGTTTTTACGTTACAAACATTTACAATTTCATTAAAGTTCTGTTGTAAATATGTAAAACAGCTAAGTAAGACTAATAAGACAATGACTTCATCTGGAAGTTCAAGTAACATTTCAAATTTGTAGTAATCCTTGCCTCTCAATTAAAAAAAATTATATAAATCTATTTCCTTTCCCTCCCACCCTAACTCACTGAGGAAGAAAAAGAAAAGTAAAATTTTTATGTCAACACAGTTATAGATATAATGTGTGTATATATATATACATATACATATATGTATATACAATCTATATTTTTATCTATACTGACATATTTCTAGTTTTGTATTTATCTATTTATCAAATTCTATACCCCAAATCCATCAACTGTCTATAATAGATATCATAGTTCATCATTATGACTAGTTACTATATTGATCATAATTTTTTTGTTGTTGTTGTTTGTCTTTTGTTTTCTAAGAGGACCAATGGCATCACAGGTGAGATCTTGACTTGTTGGTGAATTGCATTTAAGTGAGATGGAGCTGCACAAAATTGTGAGCCTCAATCTCTTTTCCAGAGTCATCAAAATCCAGTGGCAGGACAAAAGTCAAGACAACTGGCAATGTTCTGGGATGCAATGTATGACCTTGGCTTCTCTGATGTTTGACCAAGCTCTAAGCACTCCACAGTGTGTGCTTTAGCCACCCTTATGGCCATTGGAACAAATTGTTTTCATCTGCCCATTCTGCTGGGAGAAGTCTTTACATGCTTGGGGTAGACATCTCCCTAACTCACTGACAGGTTTAAAGCCTGTTGGTTGCCCTCAACCGGGTTTAGCCCATCTGCTAAGATAGTTTGCTGAGGTGTGTGACTACTGCACATACTACAGCTTCTTGGAGTCGCAGGTGAGAGTTGGGTGAAAGGTAGACACCAAAGGTAGATGAGTAGCTTTGAAAAGGTCTTGGCAAGCCCTCACACCAGAGATCATAATGAATCATAGTGGAGTGGAAGTGATCCTCACTTCTAGAAGAAAAAGCCAATGGAACATAAGCTCTGGCAAGTTCTAGCACCAGGAAACAACTTTGAGCATAAGTGCAATGATGGTCTGAGTCCTTGCTAGACAAGGACCAGCCTAGCCAAGTTCGGGGAGCCCCATTACCAGCATGTTGACCACCAGGTGATGATTTTTTTCAGCCACAGAAACTCTGGATGACCATCTAATGAGTTGCAGAGGGGTTAATTTCTCCATGGATATAGAGCATATTCTCACTGACAAAATCACACATCTTTGAAGTGCTGAGATATATCAGCTCAGTGAGCCAACACTGTGATACACAGTAAAGAAAGATAATGAATGAATGAATGAAGGAATGAATGAATGAATGGAAAAAAATGTTTGTTAAGTGTTTGCTATGTGCCAGGCATGTTGCTAAATGCTAATGTGATCTTAGGTTGCATAGGATAGATGATCCTTTCCAACTATTAAATTCTGTGATTTTGGGAAGCATTAGAATCCAAACCAATGTCCTACCAGATCACAGATGGGGGAACACAGGTAAAGGTCAGCATGAAAATTTGACCAGATACATCCTTAGAACAAAGATTATAATATATTCTTGTATTTTTTACTAGGTTGTTACGTTATCCCTGATCAGCAAATGTTCCCAGAATGCCTAGCCAATCACCTTGATCCAAGAGCATTTTAAAGGAAGCAATGGAATTGATGTTGTTCTAGTCTAAATTCCTGGATAAAGGAACAGACAAGAATGTACTAAGAATTCATGTGAAAAAGATCTAGAGGTTTTAGTGGACTCCAAGCTCAGTATGAGTCAACAGCATGACACAGTAGCCAAAACAGCTAATGAAATATTAGATTGCATGGAGTCTATTAGTAGTAGGGAGGTGATAGTCTTTCTCTATTCTCTATGTTCTGTTTTGGGAATCACATTTAGGTAAGACATTAATAATCTGGAGAGTAGCCAAAGGAATATGATCAAGGATGTAGAAGTGCTTAAGATCATGCTTATTTGAAGGCACTGGGATGTTTAACCCAGATTCAATTCTATTTATTAAATGCCTACTACGTCCCAGACACTGTGCCTGCAAACGTTTTAAATGTGCGGGGGATAGAAAAAGAGGCAAAAGATGGTTCCTGCCCTCAAGGAGCTTTGCATCTAATGAGGAAGACAACATGCAAACAAATATGTATAAAGCAAGCTATATACAGGACAAATAGGATATCATTAGCAGAAGGAAGGCACTGGGATTAAGAGGGATTAAGGAAGGCTTCCTGTAGAAGATGGGATTTTAGTTGGGACCTAAAAGAAGTCAGGGAGGTCAGCAACTGGAGTGGAGGAAGGAGAACATTCAAGGAATAATGAAGAGCCAGAGAAAATGCTTGAAATCAGGAGAGGGAGTATCTTATTTGTGGAACAGCCTGGAGGCCAGTGTCACTGGATCAAAGAGTATGTGTTAAGTAGTAAGATGTAAGAAGACTGAAAAGATAGGTAGGAGGGGGGTAGGTTATGAAGGTCTCTGAATGGCAAACAGAGCATTTTATATTTGCTCTTGGAGGCAATAGGAAGCCTCAGGAGTTTTTTTGAGTGGGTGTGAGTGTGGGGGGCATGATCAGACCTGCATTTTAGGAAAATCACTTTAGTGGCTGAATGGAGAATGGATTAAAGTGGGAAGAGCCTTGAGGTCAGCAGAGCCACCAGCATGCTACTATAGTAATCAAGATAAGAGGTGATGGAGGCCTGCACGAGAGTGGTGACAGTGTCAGAGAAAAGAAGAGGGCATATTTGGGAGATGAGTGAAACTGGCAGTCCTTGACAACAGCTTGGATATGAGGGGTAAGAGATAGTGAGGAATCCAGGGTGACTTCTAGGTTGTGAGCCCCAGGGACTGGGAGGATGGTGTTGCCCTCTATAGTAATAGTGAATGTAGGAGGGAAGAAGTGTTTAGGGGGGGAATAAGGAGTTCTCTTTGGGACATATTGAATTTAAGATGTCTCCTGGGCATCCAGTTTAAGATGTTCTAAAAACATTTGGAAATGTGAGACAGAGGTCAGCAGAGAGACTGAAGCAGGATAGGTAGATTTGAGAATCATAAGCATAGAGATGGTAATTACATCCATGGGAGCTAATGAAATCAGCAAGAAAAGTAGTATAGGTGAAGACAAGAGAAAATAGATAGAAGTTTCTTTTTTCTTTAATTGTCTTTAAATATTTAGAGGACTGACACACAGAAAACATTAAATTTGAGGACAGACCTAGGAGTGATGAGTGGAAGTTGCAAAGAAGAACAAAGGAAATTTCCTAACATTTAGAGCTATCCAAAAATTAATGGACTACTTGGAAAAGTAGTGAGTTGCAGTTCACTAAAAAATAATCATACTAGCTCACATTTCTATAGTGTTTTAAAGTTTTCAAAGTACTTTCTTATCAACAGTCTTGTAAAAGAACTATTATCTCTGTCTTACCGGTAAGGAAACTGAGGCTTTGAGGGATTAAGTGACTTGACCATGGCCTCACAGTTACTAAATGTTTGAGGTAAAATTTGAACTCAGATCTAGCACTCTTTCCACTAGGTCACATTTTCCCAATGAAAACTTTGAGAACATGAGGTAGGAAGGATTCATGTTTAGGCAAGTATTGGGCTAAATGTCTCAGGAGGTACCCTCCTAATATGAGATTCTGTGATTGTGAATTTCCAAAATAGCTATTTGGTCTTTGTCATTCACCTTTCACTTAGGCTTTTTCCTTTAGAGTTATATGAAAATCATGTAAAAAATGAATTTCAGATGGAAATTTGACTAGGATCTTTTTTTTCTCATAGGGAGAAAGGAGTTGAGTAAGGGGAATGCAGCACAGAGGACAAGATCTGGTGGTAGAACATGTAGAAGGCAACCTGACTTTGATTAAAGTAACATTTGCCCTCCCTTCTTCCCCTTCTTCCTGACTCTCTTCTATTCCTCAATTTTGCTTCCTGATCCACTTTTGATAAAGTCCCTATGAGGGGATAGGCTGGTGAAGGATTGTGAAGCATGGGAAGGCATGAGGGACAGGAATCTTCCCCCATGTTAGCCAATATGTTCCTTGGGAGTAGAGATTGTTTCATTCTTTTGTCTT
Source organism: Vombatus ursinus (assembly GCF_900497805.2). Classification (NCBI taxonomy): domain Eukaryota; kingdom Metazoa; phylum Chordata; class Mammalia; order Diprotodontia; family Vombatidae; genus Vombatus; species Vombatus ursinus. The sequence goes on from NW_020947390.1 coordinate 4,408,307, forward strand.
TGTATCTCTATCACCTAGCAGAGAGCTTGGCACATAGTTGATACCCAATATTGTTGATTGGACAGAACTTTGACCTCATTATGGCTTTGATTACATGAGAAATTTTCCCATTTTTACAGAAAGGTAAGCCCAACATATCAAATATTTACCAGATATGGAATTAAGAGTTATCTGCCCTACCTAGGAAAGGCCCAGGGCCCAAGGTATGGAGAAAAGATAAACTTTTTTGGGTAGTAGAATAATGGGGGACTGGTCAGTTAGGGCCCAGTCCTTGGAGCATACTCAGAACTGCCCTTCCTGATGGGTTTCACAGAACACATATGATATTGCCTGCCACAATATGTGGCTGATTGGTGAGCCTTTTTCTGTGGCATCACCTCTTCACCCTCCTGACTATTTTCATACCCTTCTAGTCTTTCCCACACTCCAAGCTAGGAGGGAACACAAGTCGCAGCCTCCCAATGCTCCACAGCAACTCTTCCTAATGAGCTAGCTTGTGCCATCGTTGGATACCTCTAGTTAGAAGACCCTTTCTTAAATTGAGCCACAATCTATCTCCTTATACAGTCCACTCTTTGGTCCTAGTTTTGCCTTCTGGATTCACTTGACATGTCTCTTCCTTCTTCTATATGACGATCCATTAAACATTTGAGGACAATATTGAGGACAATTTGAGGAGGAAGGAAGTGAAGCCCTTAAAGAATGATCTTGAACACACTTGCCTTTTTTCCTATGTTGTATTGTTCTTATCGAGAATTTTATCATCTGTACTTTTTTCTGTGTAGATGATGCTCAGCCATAGAATGTTACCATGAGAAGGGGACATGGAGATCAAAGCATCCCAGAAGGGACCTCATTATTGAATAAGAAACTATCTCATCCAGTCCTGGCATTTTCCACAAGGAAACCAAAAGCCCCAGTATTGGACTCTTATTTGTAGCCATGCTGGGATAGCAGGACCTGCACTGGATACAAATGGTCCAATGCTCCTCCCCTTCATCCTCATTATGTTTTTTAAAAAATAAAGTGTTTAACATTCTGAGAAAAAAAAATCCTCAAAAGCCTCTGATCTGCTTTTCTGGGCTTAACAACTCCACTCCTTCAACTGTTCTTGTGACATAGTTTTGAGTCATTTGCCCTCTCCTGGGCAAGTCACTCTCTCTGGTGACTCCTTGTTGCCTCTAGGATCAACTATAAACTCTGTTTTGCTGTTAAAGGCCTTTACAACCAAGCCCCAACCTATCTTTTCAATCTTATTGTTCATTACTTCCTGCTTTCCCCAACTCAGATCTAGTTTAACCAGCCTTCTTCCTATTTCTAAGACTCAGTACCACCCCATCTCCTGTATCTGTCTCATATTCCATCTTTGTTCTTTTGCACTAGCCATCTCCCACGCTTGTGGTGCCCCTACTCCTCCAATGTTCTTCCTAAAGTCCTTCTCTTTCTTCAAGATCCAGAACAAGCTGCACGTTCTATATGAAGCTTTTCCTAACTGCTAGTGCCCTCCCTCCCTAACAACCTTGTATTTATTTATTGTATTTATTTTTCATTTTCTCATATAGTCGTATGCTATCTCACCTTGACATAGAGTAGAAGTTCCTTGAGAACAGTGGTTGTTTCATTTTTTGTATTTGTAACTTCTCTCCAGAGTATAGCACAGTTTCTAGCCTATAGTAGAGGCTTGATAAATGCTTTCTGGTTGATTGAAGCATCTCCTCTTTTTTTAGGGAACCTTTCTGTTAAGGCCGTCCTGCTGTTCGTATATTGGTGTCTGTTCTGGAAGATATTTTCTGAATAGTCGTAGATGTGCTAATATCAATATTTGGAGAGCCTTGGGTGCTGAATTCTTTTATGACAAAATACTCTAGGAGATCATCACCACCTAGTGGCAAAGTGAAGAACTACTGAACCCATAGAGAATCAAATTTTTTTTTGTAAAGAAACCCCTTTCCCCCTCTCCCTCCCTTCTTCCCTCCCTCTTTTTCCCTCTCCCCCTACTTCATAGTAAGGTATTCTTTTTCTCCCATCTGTACCATAAGTCCCAGGACTTAGCTTATGGGTGCCCCATATTATTTTTTTTCCTGCTACCTCTACCTTTTCTCTGGAGATTAACTCTATTCTTATCAATGTCTTTGGCGTTGCACGTAGTTTGCTTTCCCTTCTTCGAGAAGTTCAAGTTTAGAGTAACAACATGTCTTTAAAGAGACAACACACATCAGAAAGCATACTTCCTCTTCTTTCCATAAAGATATTGTCTGTATGCCATGTCACCACTCAAAAGCACAGGTATTTTTGTCAAATAAAAAAGCAGAAGGGATATGTTTTCATTCTTTATTTGCTTATGAAAATTCAAGATCTCTGTTCCTGCGAAGGGAGTTGCTACAGGCAGATATGAAATAAGAGCTTAAGCATCTTGAAACGCCTTTGCTGGATTTTCATAACTAAAAGCAAAGACATTTGATCCTTTTTGTCTATTACCATTCAAATTGCATTTTAACCTCAGCCCCTTATTTATGATTTTAGTCTTCTGGGGCTCTTATTTATGGGAGGGCAGTGTGGCACAATGGAAAGAACAATGAACACATAATTAAAATATTTGTGTTCAAGTCCTGGCCCTAATGTTTTTTCTGCTGCATAAATTTTTGGCAAGTCTCTGTTTTCCAGCTGCCTTATCTATAAAACAGGGATGACAACACTTGTAGTCTAAAAATCTTGTACTAGACTCAGTCACAAAGGAAAGATTTATATTAAGTGATACATTCACACACACACACACACACACACACACACACACACACACACACACACACACACACCTGCCTTCTTCCCCAACCCTCCCACCCATTTGGGAAGAAAATTAAAATCCTGTTACAGCATGTATAATCAAGCCAAACAAATTTCTGCATTGACTGTGTCCAAAGACAAACATTTCTCATTCTGTACACTGAGTCCTTCACCTTTCTAACAGGAGGTAGGTGACATGTTTCATCATAAGTCTCTAGAATCATGTTTGGCCGTTAAAGTTGTTCACATTTACCATATTGTTGTCATTATAGAAGTTGTTCTTCTGGTTCTATTTACTTTACATTAGTTCATCTAAATCTTCCCAAGTTTCTCTGAAACCATCTCCTTCATCATTCTTAAAAATTGTGTTTTTTAATTTATTTTTTTAACAGACTTTTTTTCAGCCCAAATTCTCTCCCTCCTCTATCCCCTAAAACAAAATCTCATACAAATATGTATAGTCATACAAAGCAAATTTCCACATTAACCATGTCCCACCCCACCCCCAACCCCCATTAAAAGAAATGAAAAAGATATACTTCAATCTGCACTGTAAATCCATCACCTCTCTATGCGGAGGTGGATAGCATGTTTCATCATGAGTCCTTTGGAATTGTGATGGGTCATTGTGTGGGTCAGAGTTATTAAGTCTTTCAAAGTTGATTATCTTTATAATATTGCTGTTAACTGTGTACATTGTTATCCTGGTTTGGTTCGCTTCATTTTGCTTCAACTCATATAGATCTTCCCAAGTTTTTCTGAAATTATTCCATTCATCATTTTTTTTTTACAAAACAATTGTAGTCCATCTCTACACAATAACTTGTTTAGTCATTTCCCAATTTATGAGCATCCTCTTAGACTTCCATCCTTGCCACCTCAAAAAATACTATAAATATTTTTTGCATATCCTTAGTTTTCTTTTTCTTTTCCTTTTCTTTTCTCCTTTCTTTCTTTCTTTCTTTCTTTCTTTCTTTCTTTCTTTCTTTCTT